>NC_056590.1:14970989-15058489 GCF_018340385.1 Cyprinus carpio | reverse complement strand
TGTGGTTTAAATGTTATTCAGCTTCTTTTTTTTTATCATCATCATCGTCATTATTAAAGAGAATGAGTTTCTTTCTTTTCATCAGGCTTTGAACTGGAGACAGTCAAGAGCAACATTAGGATCCTGTTTGAAGATGCAGTAAAGAAACGCTTGATGGCTCACAGAAGAATCGGTTGCCTGCTCTCAGGTGCCTGTGATCATTTAATTCTTTGCTTTTGATTTTAATGGATTAGTTAATCTGATTTATTTTCTTATGTTCAGCCTGTCCATAATGTTTTTTTGGTTTTTTTCCCAGGTGGTCTCGATTCAAGTCTGGTTGCTGCTACACTTGTGAAACTGGCCAACGAAGAGCAGCTCCCGTATCCCATTCAGACGTTTTCCATCGGTGCAGAAGACAGTCCAGATGTTGCTGCTGCTCGCTCGATAGCCTGAACGCCGGAAGCATGTTTCGTAAGTATAGGAAACGTTAAAGCATTATATAAACAATCAACTGTAATATTATATAATTAACATAAAACACAATCCAAGGTATTTTTGTGTGAGATTAGATGTTTGATTTAAACAGTTATCTAAAATATGATTAACTTACCATGAAAGTAGCACATTTTAAACTCATCACATGCTGTATTGACCAATAGTGATCAAAAATAGTTTCATAATATTTTGAACTGATTTTCAATCCATTTAAATACAAATATTTTTTAATTAACTGATTTTATCTGTCAGAAACATTTCATTGTGTCCCAAATTTTGTATGCAACCACCATTACAAAAACTGTAACATTCATTAAAATTATGACATTGAAGATGTGAGACTTATTTGTCAGCATGACAGGAAGATAGGAAGTGTTTTTTTTTTTTTTCTTTTTTTTTTTTTTTTTTACACAAACTGGATTCATCAAGCTCAACCTTCAGCCTAAAGTTATTGTAAAAAATAATTAAATTTAATTTATGGGAAATATAAGTTTATCCAAAACTGTTATAAAATGTCTATTAAATTGTCAATTAAACTTGAATGTTTATTGATAGAAACTTACAAAATCACACACATCAGGGTTTGAAACTGTCATTGTACAAAGCTGTGTAAATTGTTTTTTTAAAAAGCTCGAATAAAAATTAGTGTGACCTTCTGAGGTTGATGATCTGCCTTTTTAAAAGGTTGACCATTAGATAAAGATATATAAATATTTGTGTGACAGGTGGCAGCGCACATTGGCAGTGAGCACCATGAGGTGAACTTCACCCCTGAGGAGGGGATCCGTGCGCTGGAGGAAGTCATCGTTCACTTGGAGAGTTATGACATCACTACTCTGCGTGCTTCTGTCGGTGAGTACACAAGTTCATCATACTAAATGGGGAAAAAATAATAATACCAATACATTTAAATAGTTAGATGATCCAGATGATCATTTAATCAATTTCTTCTTTGAAACAAAACGTGAAGTTTATTTCTCCTTTGCGTCTCCACATAACTTGCATAACACTAGTGGTAGAATTTTTAGTAAAGTATTAATTTCTCTTAAACATTTGGAAAGTGTCGATGAAACTGTCCTTTTGTCACTGTGCCCATAGACCTAAGCGGGTTGGCTTTGGGGTTTAGTTGACTACCTTTCCTTTTGTCTACTCATGTGACCACATGAATTCTCTGGATTAGATATAATGGGGGTCTGAAACTTGCATCATCAGCATTATACTGCTTAGAAAGTTAGTCAGGTTCACACATCTGTTTTCTCTGCTCACTTTCTCTTAGTGTTCTTTCCCTTCGTTTCGTGTAAAAAGGCTGCTTCTGATTTCTTGAAAAAGCAACTTCATTTATATTTGGTGAGGAAAAAAAAAATACCTAAATTAATGACACACCCATGTACACATGTAAATTCGTCCCCAGCACTTTTTCAGGCAAGTGTGTTCACATAAAGGGCTGGTGTGAATCAATCTAGATTTAAATTCAAAGAGACGGGATAGTCTGTGCATGACCTGATGTTTTATTCATATCCAGATTAAGTCAATGTGATCACAAAGAATGAAAAAACTACCCACCATCCCACTATAAAAAAAAAAAAAAAAAAATGACAACAAACATGTCACACACTGTTTTTATAGCATCAAATAACTAAAACCAAACTGATTTAAAAAACGAGCACGTGAACTTACATCAGAGTGATAAAAGCTACATAAAATGACAAAAAACATCTTTAAAGAATGTATTTGAAGTGTAATTTAATTCTTTAGTTTGTCTCATGGATTACGTGGATTACACTTTTCTGGATTTGTGCAGCATACTTGTTTGATTATTAAGCGCTAAACACTCTCATGCAGTGTCTGTTTCATTCATACTTGATATAGGAGGGTGCTCTCACACAGAAAGTCCAAGATTGACTCATAGAAGTAATTACTTATAATGTACCAGGAAATCCCTAATATGGACGAAAGCATACAGCAGTGGCTGTTTAAGCTGAATGAAAAGCATAAATGTTTGGACTGATGAAACGTGAAGACATTAAACACATGATTGCAACAATATATGGTTTGTGATTAATAAAACACCAACAACAGACAAAAAAATAAATAAAATGAATAATGCAGTGCTAATTGACATTGCATTTATTACAGTATAGAAACTATTCTGCCTTTTCTCTGTGATAACAATAAAAAACAAAGTGTTTGTAGTATGAACAAATCATAAAATTGTCATTAGGAATATATCAGTAAAGTATTATAGAATAAAAATGATTGGTTATTGTCCAGCAGTGTATTTGATTTCTTAACCAATTAAAATAAGAGATAAGAGAAAAACAAAACATCAAAAAAAAAAAAAGTATTACATTTGACATTTCTGTCCCCTTCACTTCTGAAATGATGGCTACATACACCCCTAGGCACACCTCTCTTCAGCAAGCTGCTAGATTTGTGATATCCAACAAAGCCACTAGATGATAGTAGTGTTTTTTTACCACTAGATGGCAGTAGTGTTTTTCCGAAAAAAAAAAAGGTTGTTCAGTGACATCTGTTTGTGTTTTTCTGCAGGCATGTACCTGATATCAAAGTACATCCGTGAGAAGACCGACAGCGTTGTGATTTTCTCAGGTGAAGGTTCAGATGAGCTGACACAAGGTTACATCTACTTTCATAAGGTACATTTTATTGTATGATCAACTTAAATATATTTACAGTAGTACTTTAGTATGAACTGAATTTGATGTTTTTGTTCATGGCATGTAACTTATAATTAAATGAAAATGTATTATAGTTTCATTTTATATTAAATGCAATTAGCTGCACTTTAGAGTGGTTTTTGTGGGGTGGGGGAGGTTGAACCACTTAAATAGGACTTAAGTACATCTTTATATGTAATTTTGTAAGTACTTCTGTACTGTACTGACAAGAATCTATTTATACTAAAATATACTTTAATGTCTTTTCTTTTGAAGCTTGTAATTACACATTTTTTATTATGTAGGTGCTTTCTGGTGCAATTAAAATATTAATTTGTTAATGTAATGGTTAAACGTAAATATCGATATACTCAAATGACGGAGTAAAACTTCAAGTACTTTGTGCTTTAATATGATCAACACATCAAAATAAGTGTACTTATTACAGCACAACAGAAGATTATTAAAACAATGATTTTAAATGTACTTTAACACTTAATTTGTTCATTCATTCATTATTACAGTGCACTTTTTAATTAAATGTTACTTTTAATTTAATGTTATGAAACTAGTCATTAAAGTGAACTCTATATTACCATGAGTACAGTGTTTATTTTTATCAGCTTTTTAAATATACTTTGATATTTGATATACACAATCATTACAGTTAAGCACAATTATTTTGATCAAACTTCAGTGTTCAGTATGTTAGTCTTTAGTGTCATGTATTGTTGCTGTATTTTGTGACTGTCGAGCTTTCAGCTGAATGTTTGTTTTCTTTTGAATCAGGCGCCTTCACCTAAAGCAGCTGCAGAGGACAGTGTGCGTCTGCTGAAAGAGCTTTATCTGTTTGATGTGCTAAGAGCAGACAGAACCACAGCTGCACATGGGTAAGACTACATGTCCCTTCCCTACTCTTCCAATCGAAAATTGGTGATTGGTCATTTTTCACAGTATTTGTCACTGCAGAATTATTTATATATTTATTTTTTGTCTTCATTAGACTGGAGTTGAGAGTGCCTTTCCTGGACCATAGGTTCACCGCATACTACCTCTCTCTGCCTGAAGAGATGAGAGTGCCTAAGGTGGGTTTCCTTTCAGTCCATTACGTCGACACTGACGTTAGGGGTCTCCCTTGGGAGCCCAATCATCTCTGAGCATTATGAAAAACAACCACTTTCAATTGGAATTTGCATGCCAAGCCACTCCCCGTACATAAGGTTATACAAGATGGCGGCGTGCATCCACTCATTCTGATTTTTTTCTTTGGAGCCTGGCTAGCACTCCCCAACCTGTCTCACTGGCTCATTCGGACAATTCGACTCGGCTGTGCGATTCAGTTCGCCAGGCACCCTCCCAGGTTCAGTTGCATCCTTGTAACGTTTGTGATGGGCAGGGATGCCCCTGTCCTGCATGCAGAGATCGCAGTCCTCTTGGCGAAGGATGCAATAGAGCTCTCTGTCCATATAATATGAAATCGGGATTTTACAGTCCTTATTACATCGTACCCAAGAAGAGCAGTGGGTTACGACCTATCCTGGATCTGCAGGTCTTGAATCGGTCCCTTCACAGGCTTCTGTTCAAGATGTTGACGTAGAGGTCACTGCTTTTTCAGCCCATGGTCGGAGCTTGCTTTTCTACAGGCAGGTATGTCCCTGGAGCAGCTGTCGAGGCAAGTTGTTGTCACAACAGATGCCTCCAGGACAGGCTGGGGCGCTGTATGTAACGGGCACACAGCTTTGGGCTCCTGGATGGGACCTCGACTGCAGTGGCGCATCAATTGCCTCGAGTTGCACTCTTTGGCACCCATGTCCCGATCTGTGGAACCTGCATGTTTGGCTTCTGGACGGGATGTGGCAAACCTCTCTGGCCCCTCACAGACACTCAGGCCCAGGGCCCCCTCTACCAGGCAGTCCTATGCTCTGAAGTGGTATCTGTTCATTGACTGGTGTTCCTCTTGCCAAGAGGACCCTCAGAGATGTCCAGTCAGCATTGTGCTTTCCTTCCAGCAAGAAAAGTTAAAGCATAAGCTGTTCCCCTCCCCTTTGAAAGTATATGTCTCTGCCATTGCGGTGCATCACAGTGCAGTGGATGGAAGATCTTTGGGGAAGCATGACCTGACCGCCAGGTTCCTGAGAGGCACAAGGAGATTTAAATCCTCCCAGATTACACCTTGTTCCCTCTTGGGATCTCTCTGTGATACCCCAGGCTTTTATGGCTCATATAGTATGATGCAGTGAGAATATAGAGTTCATACTCAGGAAAAAAGCACTTCAATTTAATTCAGTGGCCCAAACTGAGCAGAATATGCAATTCGGTGCAGTTGCTTTTATTATATGGCCATACAAATAAAATGAAAATCTGAGTGTTAATGTAAATCAAATGAGATCTTTAGAATAGTATAACAGACTACTTGCATAAAATCATATGTATGTGTGTGTGTATATATATATATATAATCTATATAATATCTCTCTCTCTCTCTCTCTCTCTCTCTCTCTCTCTATATATATATATATATATATATATATATATAATCTACTTATATATATATCTATATATATATATGTAGTATGTATGTATGTAAGTATTAATATCAAAAATATTTATTTTTTAATATCTATAAGATGATATTTAAATGCTTAGTTTTACGATCAAAGCTCTGTAGTTTTTATCAGATATGATGCAGTAGGCTTTATACTGTAGTGATTAATATGAGCAATAGTTATTGGTGTACCTTGTATTTTCGTTTTTTTTTTTTCAAAGTTCACATGAGTGGTTTCTGTAACCAGATTGAATAACTTGTTTGATTGGAGCAGGATGGTGTGGAGAAGCATCTCTTGAGGGAAGCATTTAAAGGTTTGAAACTCATCCCAGATGAGATTCTCTGGAGGAGGAAGGAGGCTTTCAGTGATGGTATGACATCCATGAAGAAATCCTGGTACAGCAGCCTGCAGGAGCACATCGAGTCTGAGGTACTGCACTTGCACATGACACCGTGATTTAAAGCCTCTTCCCTGTCATCTCGTCCTTTAATTTTTCTTTTCTCATTCAGGTGAATGACTCTGAGTTGGAGAAGGCTAATACGCGGTTCCCTTTCAATCCTCCCACAACCAAAGAGGGCTTCTTCATAAGGCAGATCTTTGAGAAGCATTACCCCAACCGCTGTGAGTGGACGCCACATTACTGGATGCCCCGCTGGATCAAGGCCACTGACCCCTCGGCCAGAACCCTGTCCATTTACAAGCCAGATAAAGACCAGTAATCAAAATAACCAGACCACATCAAGCTTCAGACCTTGCCTAGACCATACATTCACTACTGCACACATACGTGCCAGGTCAAACATACCATAATATATTTTTTGCATCACCTTTTTCTGTTCAGTTTACTAAAGTTATTTTTTATTTATTTTTTTAAGGTTGGTTTTAGTCTTTCCTAAAGAGAATTGAGTCTATTTTAGGAAAGCTCTTTAAAGATTGGAGTGAAACCGTATCTTCAGCTCATGCAATACATTTCAAAAGCTATAAACGGAGGCTTCCATTACACTCATGTATTCTTCTTCTTCTTTTTATGGAGGTTAAATGTATAACTAAGCAAACCAAAACAAGTGAATTAGTGTAGTTTGTTGGTTAAAGGAATCCCTTTAAAAAATGGCAGAGTAACCTTTTGTTTCTTCTAAAATGGTTTTGATACTTTAGTAAAACTATGATAACTTAATATTAATTAAACGAAAGAAAGTTTGAAGGAGATTCCATATTCATTTATTATTTTACATTAGTAGCAATTAATGTATACACTACCTTTCAAGGGTTGTCTCTTGTTCACTGAGGCTGCATTTATTTAATCAAAAATACAGTAGAAAATAATATTGTGAAATATTATTAAAATTTAAATGGCTTATTATTTTAATATATTTTAAAATGTTCCTGTGATGTAAACCTGAAGCAGTCTTCAGTGTCACATGATCCTTCAGAAATCATTCTAATATACTGATTCATTTTTATTTATTTTTTTATTCTTTGACGAGTAGATTGTTCAAAAGAACAGCATTTATTTGAAATGTGAAAAGTAACTGTTAAAGTCGTTACTGTGTTTATCTAAAAAAGAAAAGAATCTTATTGACCCCAGAATGGTAGTGTATGTGTATTTTTTGGTCCTGTAATGAATTTAAGTTACTATGTGTTTGTAATATTCTGGACTGGAAGCTGAAATGTTGTAGGGTCAAACTTTGGAGTTCATGAACTGTCTCTGTGTTCTTGAGCTATGCATTTATCCCAGGTTCCTTCACTGGGATTGACAATTTAATGACTGTATTTTTGTGTCTATAGTCAGCTAATTGAAGTTAGTAATTGACTGGGTAGTTGAAATGCTTTTAAGTTATATTTATATATATAAAATGAGTTTTGAAGAATCTGCCTCAGAGTTGAATGAATGGCACTGGTTAAAGTACGGTTAGTGTTAAGATATGAAACTAAAATTGAGGGTTACAAAATGAATATTTTATTTATTTATTTTTTTTACTCTTTATATTTGTATTTTCTTTGGTGCGCCATCACTTTAAACTGGCTTAAAAAAAAAATGAAATATGAATTTCAGTAAATATAGTATGTAGCTTGAATGTTTGAAGAAACTGTAACTTCCTATACTGAACGGTTTAAGAAGTTTTCAGTTAATTTGGGTTTAATGTGCAACAAATGCTGAAGTTATTGCATTATAAGATCTGGTCATGGTATTGATAAATCCTTTCATCAAAACAGCAGTCGTAATGTGTGTTTTATTCATTAACTTTCAAAAGGATACTTGTTGCTGGTTGAAATACTCCTAATGAGCTGTAGGTGGAGGGAGTGTGTCACTGTGAGAGCGCCATGCACCACTCATTCAACGATACAACAAGGAATTAAAAGTTCCACCAATAAAGAAAATATTTTTAATATTCAGCTACAGTCACACAGAGATATCAAGATAGCAAAACCTTTGCTCGTAGCAGTGACAGGACATCACACCCGGACTGGCGCTATTATACAACACTATGAGGCACTATGTATTGAAACTGTCAGCACAAATCTCTGAGAACCTTAGAAAGGACACCGCTTTTCTTTAATGCTCCACAACACCAGGAGAGATGTTGTGACAGAAACACATTTGATCACAGCTGGACCGTTTTAAAACGTCTGATCATTTCTAAATAATGTAAATAAACTCACACAGGTGCGACTCGGCCATATCACCACAATGTAAAATAAGATTTTTTTTTTTATTATTTCTGACCTGAATAAAAAAAAAATAATAATGAATATCACAGAATGGAATGATCCTTTAGGAAGCGGATGTGACGATGATCCATTTTATCTAACGCCTTTTGTCGTAGATCTGTACTGTTCCCCATTCATATGATTCTGTGAAGAGAGAACAAACAGATCACAATAACTCAATATTTAAATCACTACTACTTTTTAGCATTATTACAATATTGATTTATCCGCTAAACCTAAAAGAGAGCTTTTGTAGCTCCTACCTGGCTCCTCCTCCTGGCTTCTTTTACCCATCAGCCCCACAAAAGAATTGATTTTATGCCCTAGAAGACAATAAAGGGAAAAATGTTATGTTAAAAACGTTATATATATTAATTATTATATTAATGTATGTTATATATATAT
This sequence comes from Cyprinus carpio, assembly GCF_018340385.1. Taxonomy (NCBI): domain Eukaryota; kingdom Metazoa; phylum Chordata; class Actinopteri; order Cypriniformes; family Cyprinidae; genus Cyprinus; species Cyprinus carpio. The sequence continues at coordinate 15,049,677 of NC_056590.1, read as the reverse complement.
ATTATATAATATTATGTGTCTGTGTGTGTGTGTGTATGTATTATACATACATACATATATATATATATATATATACACACACACACACATAGATAGATAGATAGATAGATATAGATGCCATACTGTTGAAGTCTAGGGTGCGGCTGAATTGATTTTGTCTTTACAATTGTTTTTATTTTACTGTGGAATATTTAGATATTGAAGATGTGAGTTTTTGCAGTAAGAAGAATTGTGTGCCTCTATAACTCTAAGATATATATATTTAATAAGTTGTGTGACTGAGACTGAAAAACCTGCAAAGATCAAGGATTTGTAAAGCTGAACGTTTTCTCTTTTCTCCTACAGTTGTAAAAACTTTTTTTTTTCTTTGTGGGGAAAAAAAACTGAAGGTGTCTATGTAATTATATATGTAAATCTCTCTTGAAAAGTATCATTGCTTTTATGCAAATGTAAGTGTTTAGGAAATAATATATGCATTGTATGCAGTAGTGTTCTTGTGGAGATCACTTACTTTTTCGTGTAATCTGTGCATTTGCTGTGGGGGTGGGAGAATGAAAGAGATGTAAGTTATAGGTCAAAAGCATTTTTATAATCTGCTGCGTTCTAGGTAAAACTTCTCAAAATCTGATCTGAATATTTATAACATGCATAAGTGGCAGATTAGTTGAGATATAGGAGTGTGGTCTTACCAGAGGACCGTTTGCCCATCAGACCAATGAACTGATGAGGTCGGGGTTTCCTCGTCATGCGTCTTAGTATCTCTCTGAAGGGATCCGCCTGAAGCAACTCGTCCTACAAAAGATGATTTGATTACTGAATGTCAGAGCCCCAGCAGACAGATGCCACTCACCGTAGAAGATCACTGGCATACATTTTGATACAAACAGTATTTTATAACTCTCCAATTCATCCCGATACAGAATTCACAAAATTTCATGATTTTTCAACACCGTTTTATAGCACAGAAGTACTCTACAAGGTACAGTATTTGCAAAGATGCGGTTAATGGACACAAAAAGCATGAAAGACAAAGTGCCTGGCTGTCTTCCAATCCGCAATGTCAAATGTGAAACGTGCGCTCCATTCAAACAAGCAGTAAGAGCTCTGACTAATTCAGCACTGGACAGCGACCTGTGACTATTGTGCTCCAGTCCTGACTAATTACAGTCAGTCTAATTAAAACATCATCCATGCAGCGCATATTACATGATACTATAATTAGTACTGTTACTGCTATATGGTATTCCCCATATTCTATTTATTTATTTATTATTATTTATTTATTTATTTATTTAATTGTCGATTACTAAATTATTGCATTTGGTCGTTCTCAGTACTAAATAGAGGGTTATATCCTACCAAATCGATAATAACGATGTACAATTATATGCACAACCACTTAATAACTTTAAAATGTTGATCGTAAATATTACCCAGTATTTAATTATATACAATGTAATTTGTGCCCTTTTTTGTCACTTGTTACTTTTGTAATATAAACTCCATGAAGTTGAGGTATAATAATAAAAAGTATCATAAATATAATTAACTTTATATGAAATAGCCTATAACTAACATTTATCACATTTACTATTATTATTATTATTATTTTACGATTATGAATATGTAGTAAATATAGTCAATGTAATGAGACTACTTGATAAAAAAAATATGCATTTTAAAATGTTTATTTTAATTTGGCATATGTATAACGAAAGGTCCTGAAAACATTAAAAATTACTAAAAACGAACTAAAATTTGTTAAAAATCGATTTCATTTGGTCTGAAAGGCATGTTTAGATAATAGCAAAAGAAGAAATTCTCACCTGTATCTGATTGCTGCCTGTCCAATAGTCAAGGTCTTCTTTTGGACCCGATTCTTCTCCAAAAACTTGGCACAAAACAAAAAAAATCACTACCGAAGGTAAAAGAAATTTCATGTTGCACCGAGTAACTTTCCTTTTCTTTTCCCAGCGCACTTTAAAGTATAAATCGCAAGCTAAACGCTGGAGTGTGTAGTACGGTGTTCTGTCAGCTGCGCGTGAACGCTTTCCTCCACATATAACACACTTCTTCACTGCGTCCTCCGTGACTGGACTGACGCGCGCTCGCGGCTTTATAGCAAAGCAACAGGGAGGCGACAGGTTCCTTCCGACGCTTAAAATCGATAAAACAAATAAATGTATTAGTCAGATTGCTTTAAAAGGCACAATGACGAATAGCACTCCTCTTTAATATTTTACTCACATTGCTAGAGGAAGTAGCTAAAGTTGAAATGGTCGCTGTTTGGGCAGTCCGTGACTTTATGGACGGGCGCTGATCAGCATGTAGACTGCAGACAGGTGACGTTATGATTGGCTGATTCGACGCAGCTTTTACGAAGTTCCGTCTACAAGCGAGCAAACGTGAATGCAGATGACTCGTTTGCGTCAAAGTGAGGTGAGCAACTCCAGAAAGGTCTCGGAAAGGTACATACGAGAGGAATTTAACAAGAGGCATGGGAGATCCAGTATATTTTGGGCTCTCCACATCAATGTCTCTTGTTATAAAGCATTAGGTTCTAGAAAAAAATGAAGCTTTCTTCTTAAAAGTAGGCTACCCACTTTTTGTCTATCCAGGACTCTTTTGAAATTAAAAGATGCTCTTGATAGTCCCTCGGATGATCTAAACCCACCCAAAAATTAACTTTAAAAACGTTCTCCTGTGGCATGAGACTATACAACCTCTTTTGGTTTCAATCAGGACCTTTATTTTTAAGAGTAGGCTTGTGTTTCGCACATCCCACAAAGCTTGTGTGCCATTTTTAAACCATTGAGTCTTTAATGGAGGCAGGGTTAAATTCGTGTTTTTGATGAAAAGCAGGGAGAGGACACGGAGGTGGATGACCCACGGAGGAAGTGGAGACATGGCTGATTTCCATGAGAAAGGACTCTTGTCTCAGTGCACAGAGAGACTAAACAGCCCAAACAGCACTTCATACCTCGAGTGCCTTTATCAGCGACAATGATGTCTCTTTATTTAATCATGTGTTAATACCGTATGCAAATGTTATTTCTTGCTAAAATCGCCCAACTGTCCAGATAAAATACGTAGCCCACACTGTATTGTTCAGTCAGGTAACCTAAAAACATGCCTTAAAGGAATAGTTCACCCCCAAAAATTACTCACCCTCAGGCCATCCAAGATATAGATGAGTTTGATTCTTTATTGGAACAGATTTGGAGAAATGTAGCATTACATCACTTGCTCACCAGTAGATCCTCTGTAGTTAATGGGTGCTGTCAGAATGAGAGTCCAAATAGCTGATAAAAACATCACAATAATCCACAAGTAATCCACACCACTCCACTCCATTGGTTAATGTCTTGATGTGAAAAGCTGCTTGTTTGAAAGAAACAAATCAATCCTTAAGGCATTTTAATTTCAAAGCATCGCTTCTGACAAAAATGCATGTCCATAATCCATAATAATGTTTCCTCAAGTGAGAAAATCCAGCCCCTGTTGTCCTTTCACATCAAAATTCACCCACATATTAGTTTAGAACTCTTTTGAACTGTTTTTGCTTGTAAACAGTGCTTGAGCTGTGCATATTTCTCTCCTGATTCAGAGGGGATGACTTTTTCACTGGAAGAAGCAATATTATAGATAGAAGACTTATTTTAGCTGGTTTTAAGTTAAAACATCTTAATGGATTTGTCAACTGAGTTACATGAGTTGTGTGGATTACTTGTGGATTATTGTGATGTTTTTATCAGCTGTTTGGACTCTCATTCTGACGGCACCCATTCACTGCAGAGGATCCACTGGTGAGCAAGTGGCATGATGCTACATTTCTCCAAATCTGTTCTGATGAAGAAACAAACTCGTCTTGGAAGACCTGAGAATGAGTAAATATTCAGGAAATATTAATTTGTGGGTGAACTATTGCTTTAAACATGGTTTTATTGATCAAAAAGATTTGTAATAATGAACTGGATTATATTCATTGCACTAATAGCATTTGGTGTCATTTTCTAGGTCGAAACAGATAGAAAAATCTCTATCAGTTACATGTTCAGTGTTTTTAGTGTACAGTGGGTTGATGGTTCTCCAGTGTTTACAGAGAAACCGAACTTTTGCTCCCAATGCCAGTTTAATATTGAATTTGTTTATTCAGAAATATGAACTCTCAAATACTCTCGCAGATGATGGAAGGTACAAGAGAAGAGTGAATTAAGAAGAAGTGTGTTTGCAAGAAGACATGATGAATGGAAGAGAGAAAATGAGATGGATGCATTACCTTTTATTTATAGACCTCAACACCAACATTTGCCAGAAACTCCATGAATCTGTGCATGAATCCGTCTCATTCTGAGGACATGCCAAACTGATTTAATGGGAAAACATAAAAATGTACACATGAGATTGTACGAATTAGGCACCAATTTGTCAAAACATGAAGTAGGTACAAATTGCCATGACATTGGGTTGGACATGCAATTTTCTTGTTTCCAAAAACATGCTTCTTAGTTTTACCCCAAAATGCATTAGAAGTCAGGCCTCTATCTGACATCAAAGTTAGAGATGTTGAAAACAGTCCGTGAAGAAAATAATAGTACTAATGGTCAGTGTTCACTCTACAAGAGCACAAGTATACCTCATTTTTCTTTGAGCAATTGTAGGTTAAATTATTCTGCTTATGTTGTTAAAGCAGAATAAGAGGCACCATTTATTTCTTTTTATAAACACAATCTATATAGTGCATGCAGTTTTAGCAATGCAGAGCCATCATAAAACACAACCCATTTCCAAGTACAAAATGGCTCTAAATATTTTACTAAAAAACTCCAAAATTCAGTTCACACAGTGTTAAAAGATGAGGTCCATGGTATAAGCATAAACCAATATTTAATTTGACATTGATTGCGTTTGTATTTTACAAGTTTATTTTTTTGTTATATCATTTACAGACCTCAACACAGAAGGTTATATTATCATAATGGCAGTAGTATAAAGCCTGGTGCTTTAGGTCATCTGTTTGTCCAAGCGTTATTGCAGGAGCGTGCAGGTTGTCAGTGTGTGGGAGGTCAGTTTGTTTTCTGTTCGAGTGAAGCTCTCATAATCTGTCATTGATTTAGTCTTGTGTTCTGTTGTCGTACAGTAGGAATAAAGCGCTGAATAGAATGAATAGAAGGTGAAGAAATGTTTCACCTTGTAAGATGAAGCCTTCAGACCTGCGTTAACCACTAAGCTTTACGATCTGCAGCAGGTCAAGTTTTGTTCGTAGTTTTCTATTTTTCATTCCTTCAAAGCAAACCTCAGAGTTCTCGGTATTAAATAATTCTGAGGTCAGTGATCAAGACTTTAAGAGATTGCATCAAAATGTGAATTTGCTTTTGGCTAAGATGCTTTTTTTTTACTAAGATGAACTTAGAGAACCATCATCATAACTTATTCCTTACTGCCTTAGACATACTGTTCCTTCTTCCTGGCCTTATTCCAAGCTTGGTTAAACATTTTACATACTATTTGAAACTGAAGTCTAATGATATTTCAGTTCCCAAGCACTTGATATATATATATATACGTCCTGGTCCTTTTGGCTAAAGAGAAGACTGGAGAGGATCCACAGTAAATAGAGATGAGTATATATATGGCTGATACAAAATCTTGTTCCAATTTCTCTCAATATATGAAGTGAGCAATTGAGCTGTAAAGCAATTATAATGTACATATGCACTTTTGTTTCCATATATTCCTAGCACAGCTGAACAGTTCAACCCAAGAGGCACACACAGTCGTTCCTTTCCTTTATTTCTTGGTATTTTTATGTATGTTCTTTATAATTCCTTCTTCAATATCTCTTGATTATAGTGGACATATTTGCTCCTATAATTCATATCTGCGTATTTTCAAACCCAGTATAAAATTTACAGATTACTCTGGTTTGCAGTACTAACATGCTAATAATTTCCTTCATGAGTCATTTTTTCCTTGCCTATTTTAACCATATTGATTCGAGCCCATTTAGAGGCTTTTTGTTTTGATTTAATTCATCTTTTGTCTCGCTATAGTTTCTTTCTAAGCGATCATCCATGCAATTTGTTGGCTTGGCAGATGATAAACTGTGAAAAAACAACATTTTTCTTTGGTTTCGCTTGACCTCATTTAAGTAATATATTTTCTGTGGTAGACATACATCCTGTTAATAAAGAACTACAACAAATACAAGTGTTTTTCCTGCATAAAATAAGCATTATTGAGCACTTATGACACTCAAGCAAAGTCCCAACTGCTTGGCATTCAATGAAAATAAAGCAATCAGGCAAATGTGACTCCATCCGGTCTCCCCACCAGAAAAGATGAGGCCTGTCCTGTCAATAGCCAACTAACTTCCCTCTTATTTTTCATGTCCTCTGGATGCTCTATTGGATTTCCCATTTCCATTCAGCAGAAGAGACACTCTCATTTAGAGAGACTTTAATTAAGGTAGTACACTTACACTGCACTCCCGATGCGGGCTGAATGGGACTGACCCTGCCAAGTGTAATGGGAGGGGGTTTGGCAGCACTTTCAGTCACCCTAAACCATGTTTATTACTCCCTGACTGGAATACAGTGACTATGAGCCGCTGTGCTAATGGAGCCTCACAAGTGCTTTTGTAGAGGATTTGCCTTTGCTGTTTTGATCACTCCACGGGTCAAAGACAAAACTTTTACAAATCTAGTTGAAAATGTGTTTCATGTTTCTTTGTATTCTTGTTGGTTTACTCTGTTTTGAAAAACAAATGCTATTTTCAAAATATTTAAATTTAATAACTTGAAAACTCATGTTGTTTAACCATGTGGTAAAACATGACATATTTTTTTCTTATAATACAATGGAGTAAACATATCTTAATCATTATTTACATATTAAGTTTTAAGTATATTTTTTTTCTGACAATTATTATTTACATTTTATACAGTTTTATACAGACTTTTTTTTTATCCATTTAAGTAGCACGTATACACGTGTACATATACATCTTTATATGTAATTTCACAATTGTATTATTTTCAAAACATGCTTAAAGTGTACTGCTAAATAACTAAAATATAATTGTAATGTACTTGTATGTCAAGTGTTTAACATGTTTTATCGAATAACACACTTAAATGGTAAAATTATAATCAAGTACTTTGTGCTTTAGTATGTTAGTCAACACATCAAAATAAATGTACTTCTTTAAAGCACAACAAAAGCTTATTAAAACACAATGATTTAAAATTAAAAATTGACACTAAGTGCACTTTTTAAAAATAAACATTTCATTAATATTCTATAATCTCCAAGTACAGTTTTTATATACCTTTAATATTTGAAGGACAGTACAAATGCACTCAGTACAATTAAGCACACTTTTTTTTTTCCACAAAGGAATGATTCCTTTTTCATAATAATGAGAGTCTGCTGGAGTCCCCTCTATGATGTCATTTCCTGTTTATGCGAGTTTTTCTGCATGTGAGTTTGATCCCAATGACTTTGAGATTTTTATATTACTACTGTCCTACAACATATCAAATATGATGTCATTGTCCCTTTCCCAGACTGAAGGGACGCGTGACTAAATGAAGTCTCTTTCTACTAATACAGTGAGGGAACTACTGTCCTACACGAGAGCACCATCAATCAGCCCCAGCCACAGTGAGCTTTGTGTAAGAAATGTGTGTGTGTGTGTGTGTGTGTGTGTGTGTGTGTGTGTGTGTGTGTGTGTGTGTGTGTGTGTGTGTGTAAGAAATGTGTGTGTTTGTGTGTGTGTGTGTGTGTGTGTGTGTGTGTGTGTATGTGTGTGTACCTGGTGTTTACTACATTATGGGGACCAAATGTCTCCACGAGTAATACCAGTCAATTTTGACCTTGTGGGGAAATTTTTGGGACTCCATGTGGAAACAAGATTATAAATCCTACAGAATACAGTTTTTTGAAAATCTAATAATGCCTTTAGTTTTCTGTGAGTGGTAGATTTAGGGTAAGGGGATAGAAAATACAGTTTGCACAGTATAAAAATCATTACGCCTATGGAATGTCCCTATAATGATAGGAATACCAGTTTTTGTGTGTGTGTGTGTGTGTGTGTGTGTGTGTGTGTGTGTGTGTGTGTGTGTGTGTGTGTGTGTGTGACTCAGTGGGGGCGTGTAGGAGGGAACGTTACGCATCTCTCACATGCTCTCGCTGCAGTGGGCTGGTTCATACCTTTCACATGCGTCACAGGGGGTGGCCATCAGTGAAGGGTGAACGTCAACCAGCACCAATTATCCTCGCTGTGAAGAACCATCAACGACATGTTCAATCTCCTCGCGCTTTTGTCCCACTGTGGAGTCACGACAGGGCACCCTTCTTTCAGTTGCATGTGAAAATGAGCATCTTCTAGTTCACAGCAGCTTTAGTGGATATCAGACGGCAGGATCTCGTCCGATAGCTTGTTTACGGTTCTTTGTGTCACTATGACACAATAATTGGACTGAATGTCAAGATCTGACCGCCTCCTTTCTGTGATGTTGAAAGCATTGATTTCTTTAATTGTTTGGGGGGTTGAATATAAAAATGTCTGGACATGCTTAGTGATGAAACCTGAAACCTGTCAGTGCAAATTAGGTGTGAACTGCAGTTACTTCCAAACTCCAAGATGTTGCTTCATCTACTCAATAACTGCCTTTCCCTAAGACTGTGCATGAAACCTGAAATCAATATATTAATAATTAAGAAAATTGAGGATGAAGAGTGAAAGGACAAAATGTAGATTTTTGCAATACCTCCTTTTTGTGACCAAACACTTTTTAATGAAATCATTATATAAATATGAAAAATTAGATATAGAATGTTTAATATAATATTTGATATATTATGAAGTAATAGTATGATATATGTATACACACACACTCTACAGTTTGAAGTTTTGGAGTCAGTTGAAGTCAAGGTTTAAATAATTTAAAAATAAAAAATGAAGTAAATTGTGAAATATTATTGACATGACATGAGCAAGACAGAGATTTCTATAGCAGTAGTAATGGCAAACTCCTGAGTTTGATTTCAGTGGAATGAATGAACTAATAAAATGTGCAGTTGGCACTCTAAGTAACTTTGGGTTAAAGCATCAAAGAAATGCATACAAGTGGTCACTGTAAGCAAAACTCCTCCTGTTGTGTTCCATAGAAAAAGGACATGAGAGTGAGTAAATGATGACCTTCCAAATAACATTTACTTGTCTTTCTGGAATGTTTTTACTAAATGTTCAATTTAATATTTATGATAGCCAAAGTTATGAGTTATGAAATGAATTTTGTGCTTGCTAACACGTGTTTGTCTTCAGTTTTGAGAGAATGTCACCTTGAGGTTTGAAAAACGTTGTCAGAGACTCAGAGCCCTCATTGATGAGTTTAAGTATTTTGTCAAGGCCTTATATTAATAAATATTCACAGAAATTGTTTACACTTTCTATTCCCACACAAGGTTGACAGCCAAACGTAACTCACGTAATTCTTTTCATTCTTTGCATTCAAGTGTCTGATTACTGTCCTCCTAATAAATGGACAATAACAGCCCTGAGTTTCAACCTTGATTTTTAATATATATATATATATATAAAAGCCATGCAAAATATACACCAATGTACAGTATAACAATATATATCAGATAACCATATCACTCATAATATATATAGTATATAAAAAAAATTATATAATATAATAATATAATATATATAGTATAATCATAAATAACTGCACATATATATAATAATATATATATGAATATATATATAGATTATATAATATACTTCATATATATATAGTTATAAATATATGTATAATAATTTATAGTATATTATAGTTAACTATATATATATATATAATATATATATATATTTGTATATATATATATATATATCTATATATATATATATATATATATATATATATTCATTATTTTCCATAATGTAATGATAAAAATTAAACTTTCATATATTTTAGAGAATACAGGTCCTTCTCAAAAAATTAGCATATTGTGATAAAAGTTCATTATTTTCCATAATGTAATGATAAAAATTAAACTTTCATATATTTTAGATTCATTGCACACCAACTGAAATATTTCAGGTCTTTTATTGTTTTAAAACTGATGATTTTGGCATCTCAAAAAATTAGCATATCATGAAAAGGTTCTCTAAACGAGCTATTAACCTAATCATCTGAATCAACTAATTAACTCTAAACACCTGCAAAAGATTCCTGAGGCTTTTAAAAACTCCCAGCCTGGTTCATTACTCAAAACCGCAATCATGGGTAAGACTGCCGACCTGACTGCTGTCCAGAAGGCCATCATTGACACCCTCAAGCGAGAGGGTAAGACATAGAAAGAAATTTCTGAACGAATAGACTGTTCCCAGAGTGCTGTATCAAGGCACCTAGATGGGAAGGTGTGTGGGAAGGAAAAAGTGTGGCAAAAAACGCTGCACAGAGAGAAGAGGTGACCGGACCCTGAGGAAGATTGTGGAGAAGGACCGATTCCAGACCTTGGGGGACCTGCGGAAGCAGTGGACTGAGTCTGGAGTAGAAACATCCAGAGCCACCGTGCACAGGCGTGTGCTTTTGAACCAGAAGCAGCTGCAGAAGCGCCTGACCTGGCCTACAGAGAAGCAGCACTGGACTGTTGCTCAGTGGTCCAAAGTACTTTTTTCGGATGAAAGCAAATTTTGCATGTCATTCGGAAATCAAGGTGCCAGAGTCTGGAGGAAGACAGGGGAGAAGGAAATGCCAAAATGCCTGAAGTCCAGTGTCATGTACCCACAGTCAGTGATGGTCTGGGGTGCCATGTCAGCTGTGTTGGTCCACTGTGTTTTATCAAGGGCAGGGTCAATGCAGCTAGCTATCAGGAGATTTTTGGAGCACTTCATGCTTCCATCTGCTGAAAAGCTTTATGGAGATGAAGATTTGTTTGTCAGCACGACCTGACCTGCTCAAGAGTGCCAAAACCACTGGTAAATGGTTTACTGACCATGGTATTACTGTGCTCAATTGGCCTGCCAACTCTCCTGACCTGAACCCCATAGAGAATCTGTGGGATAGACGCAAGACCCAACACTCTGGATGAGCTTAAGGCCGCTATCGAAGCATCCTGGGCCTCCATAACACCTCAGCAGTGCCACAGGCTGATTGCCTCCATGCCACGCCGCATTGAAGCAGTCATTTCTGCAAAAGGAATCCCGACCAAATATTGAGTGCATAACCTGAACATAATTATTTGAAGGTTGACTTTTTTTGTATTAAAAACACTTTTCTTTTATTGGTCGGATGAAATATGCTAATTTTTTGAGATAGGAATTTTGGGTTTTCATGAGCTGTATGCCAAAATCATCAGTATTAAAACAATAAAAGACCTGAAATATTTCAGTTGGTGTGCAATGAATCTAAAATATATGAAAGTTAAATTTTTATCATTACATTATGGAAAATAATGAACTTTTATCACAATATGCTAATTTTTTGAGAAGGACCTGTATGAAAACTGCGTTGATTTATGTTAATATATATATATATATATACATAAAACGTATCCTAACAATAACCCAAAAAGTTGAGTTTCAGGATTATAAGACTGTTCATAGGATTTTCTGACTGTTTCTTCTCCTGAATACCAACTACACTTATACCTGAAAGCCTTTACCAGAAATGCAACTTTGAAGAAGTGCGTTTTTATGAAGTTCTCACCAATGCTTTTGATTTCTGTGCTTATCATTATGACTGGGCTCTGCACAGATGCAACTATTCACTTACATTCAGAGAGGGAGATATCAGAGGAGAGGTGGACACGGGCAGATGGGGATCAGAGACTCTCTTCAACAAAATCACATTCTCTTAAAAAAGCAACCAGGGCTACTTATGCAACGTATAATTGCAGGGTAATTTACTGTTCACGAAGCAGAGACAACCGAAGTGGAAGATAATTACTTGTTTAAAATGATAAATACATAAATCATGGGTCATTATTCACGTGAGTCTCTAATAAAGCATATGGAAAAGAGGAGGGCTTTAGTAAATGGAGAGGTGATTACGTTTTAGAGAGTGAATTGCAACACAATCTGTTCCTCATCTAATGACCCAGTGCACATCTGATCATGTCAGCCTTTCTGTTGGAGGCTTGTTTTAATCTCAATTTGACAATTTAGTCATCATTGATTGATTATTACCTGCAATGGAGGCACAGTAACTGATTTTATTAGCACTGCCATACCAAAAAGGCATTCAATAATGTTATTTTAAAGACCTACAGGTAATGACACAAAAACACAGTTGCACTGTTATTGCTTTTCTATTAACTCTGAGAACATTTATATATGCTAGTATACTACAAGTTGAGTAATTAAAGGAATAGGTTAGAAAAAAATGAAAATTTGCTGAAAAATATACCCAGCCTAAGGCCATCCAAGAGGTAGACTAGTTTGTTTCTTAATCAGAGCAGATTTGTTCACCAATGGATCCTCTGCAGTGAATGGGTGCCGTCAGAATGAGAGTCCAAACAGCTGATAAAAACACCACAATAATCCACAAGTTCAAATCGTTGCTTCTGGACACAATATGAATACTCTAATATTGCTTTCTTCAGTGAAAAAGTTATATGAATACTCTAATATTGCTTTCTTCAGTGAAAAAGTTGTCTTGTCTGAATAAGGTGAGAAATATGCACAGACCAAGCATTGTTTACAAGCGAAAGCATGTTGGTTAATAAGACAGGTATTTTGGCAAGAAATAAAAAAAAATTTAATGCTAAAAGTTCTTAAAGATGGATTGGGTTACTTGTAGATAACTGTGATGTTTCTATCAGCTGATTGGACTCTCATTCTGACAGCACCCATTCACTGCAGAGGATTATTAGAGACACATTAGAGGAAAGCTCTATCCAATAAAATGCCTGGACTGTGGAAACTAAAATGCTATTGGCTATTTTAAAAAGGGGGTGTTCCACCCAACTTCCTGTTTCGAAAGGAAAAACATCAACACAAGAAAAGAATACTGCAGATAAGTCCAGAACTTGGCTTTTTACAGAGGGTTGAAAAATAGATTAGGGCAAAAGCACGTTATTTACCCTGAGTTTGAAGAAAATCATAGTTAAGTGGTCTATATTCTTTAGTGATGTTATTCTGATGTCATCAGATTCACAGCTAACAGGGCAGTTTCACATCACTTCATATCAGATTCAAGATTCGATCCACGTAACAATAGCACTGTGTGAATAGACTGCTAATCAAAACAATCAGCAGCCACTCTGCTATTGCTGGACATAATTAATAAACAAATTGGACAAATTAAGTAATGTTACGATAACAGTGATTGACATTTTGACAAGTCCTTGAAATGTATTCTCTGACAGATGAAGCCAGAGCATGACAAATGTTTGTTATTGGACAGTCAGTGGGCTGCAGGCTCATGAACAATTAGTGCGCAGCTATTGATTAATGTCAAAGACATTATGAAGACAACTGTTTTATACTGTAAAAATTGCTTCTTTTTTTAAGAGTAGTCAGTCTTAAATCAAAATACATTTACTTGTTTTCTGAAAATCTATCAAAATTAGCTGAATTTATACTTAGAACAAGAAAAAAATATGTATCAATGGTATGAGAAAACTAAACTTTTAAGCAAAAACTCACTTAATTGTGATCATATGTTGCATCTCATAAATTTATCTTGATTTAAGAATGCTTAGATATTTGTACTAGAAAACAAGACAAAACTACTTTGTAAGAGAATCATTATTTATTTATTTATTTATTTATGTATTTTTCAGTGTATTACTTGCCATTTCTTTATACAATTTCCTGAAAAAAAAGTTTCCTTAATATCTCTTTACATCTGGTTAGTCAAACCTCAATAAATATATAAATAAATAAACAAATAATATATCTATCTATCTATCTATCTATCTATCTATCTATATATATATATATATATATACATATACATATACATACATATATATATATATATATATAAACACACACAAACCCGATTCCAAAAAAGTTGGGACACTGTATTATTCAGAATACGACATAGACGACATCAAATATTTATACTGAGAAAATTTATCATTTTAAGGGGAAAATAAGTTGATTTTAAATTTCATGGCATCAACACATCTCAAAAAAGTTGGGACAAGGCCATGTTTACCACTGTGTGGCATCCCCTCTTCTTTTTAAAACAGTCTGCAAACGTCTGGGGACTGAGGAGACAAGTTGCTCAAGTTTAGGAATAGGAATGTTGTCCCATTCTTGTCTAATACAGGCTTCTAATTGCTCAACTTAGGTCTTCTTTGTCACGTCTTCCTCTTTATGATGCGCCAAATGTTATCTATGGGTGAAAGATCTGGACAGCAGTCTGGCCATTTCAGTACCCGGATCCTTCTTCTATGCAGCCATGATGTTGTAATTGATGCAGTATGTGGTCTGGCATTGTCATGTTGGAAAATGCAAGGTCTTCCCTGAAAGAGACGACGTCTGGATGGGAGCATATGTTGTTCTAGAATGTCTCATGTTACGCATGTAACCATGGTTCCTCGAAGGAACGAGATGCTGCGTCGGAGACACTTCGGGGAACAAGAATGCCCACGCCGCCAGACTTATAAATCTCTGCCTAGTGTGGAAAACTGCACAGCTATGGCGAGAGAACAGAAGAGCCTGGAGTGGCTCGCATGTCAAGGCCGTAAAACCTCACGAAGGTCAAGGGCGTGGACCAACCCGCAGCATCGCAGATGTCCCGCATAGAGACACATGCTAGGAAGGCCTTGGAGGCCGCCACACCTCTAGTGGAGTGAGCCTTGACCCCCAAGGGGGAGGGGAGGCCAGAGGACTCATAAGCCAAGGCAATGGCATCTACTATCCACCGACTGAGGGTCTGTTTAGTAGCTGGAAGACCTCTCTTAGGGGGACCATAGCAAACAAACAACTGGCAACCACAGCCAGGTCCCACGTGGGGACACGAGAACGTACCGGAGGCCTCAGCCTCAGCGCACCGCGGAGGAAATGTGTGACTAGGAGGTGTCTTCTCACTGACTGGCCACCAAGAGGGGCGTGGTAGGCCGCAATGGCCGCCACGTAGACCTTCAAGGTGGAGTGGGTCAACCCTACGGAGAATCAGGCCTGCAGGAACTCCAGCAGCTGTACCAATCGGGCAGTTAACTGGGTCGAGCTGGCGGTCTCCGCACCAAGAAGTGAAGAGCTTCCACTTCAAGGCGTACAGTTTCCTCGTTGAGGGAGCTCTGGATTGGAGGATGGTCTCAACAACCTCGGTTGAGAGACCAGAAGCTACGAGTTGTGCCCCCTCAGAGGCCACACCCATAACTTCCACAGCTCCGGGCGGGGATTGACTATAGTGCCCTCCGCCTGTGAGAGGAGATCCCTCCTGATGGGAATCTCCCATGGAGAGCCGTCGAGGAGGGAAATCAGGTCCGAGAACCATACTTGGCCCGGCCAGAATGGGGCTACCAGTAGCAGCCGGACCCTGTCCAGGCGCACTCTCGCCAGAACTCCCGTAGATGATGATAACTTCAAACTCTTTGCATTTTTTCTCTGAGAAACTCCTTTCTGATATTGCTCCACTGTTTTTGGCCGCAGCATTGGGGGAATTGGTGATCCTCTGCCCATCTTGACTTCTGAGAGACACTGCCACTCTGAGAGGCTCTTTTTATACCCAATCATGTTGCCAATTGACCTAATAAGATGCAAATTGGTCCTCCAGCTGTTCCTTATATGTACATTTAACTTTCCCAGCCTCTTATTGCTACCTGTCCCAACTTTTTTGGAATGTGTAGCTCTCATGAAATCCAAAATGAGCCTATATTTGGCATGACATTTCAAAATGTCTCACTTTCAACATTTGATATGTTATCTATATTCTACTGTGCCAACTTTTTTGGAATCAGGTTTGTGTGTGTATATATATATATATATATATATATATATATATATATATATATATATATATATATATATATATATATATATATAACATATTAATAAGGGATTGTATGCATGGTATGATGTTTTGTGGCATTAACTGGTTGGCTCATTCTAAAGCATTCAGATTACATTAATCAGATATTATCAGCATTTCAAGTGCAAAACGACCCTGTGCAAATACGATGATGTCAGACACATGATGATAATGTGCCTCTAAACAGCTCAAGTCATTTGTTTATGGAATGAAATGTTCTAAATGTCAAAATTAACTATTTATCCACAACGTTTTAATTGCTGTAATCAGTCTTGTCTGTTAAAGTGCCTGCAGCATTTTATCTAAAGCCAAAATAAACTAGATGTGCTCTCAGCTGATTTTGACAAATATAGTTTAAGACGTAAATTTGGCTCTGCAGGAATCCAGCATTAAACAATGCACTCAAACAGCTATTAAAACTATAAACATTAGTGGGCAGAATGATAAAATGACAGTGGGAGTTTGGAACAATTTACCCATAATGCCCAGTGCCACTATTATATTTTACTCTAATTACAAGTACTGATTGAGATTTGCTGTATTTAAGTGTCTGCAGTTAAATAGACTGCTTCTTCATGCCCATTGCATTAATATTTTACAGTTATGTTTTTAAATGTACAAGCTTTATTGTTTATAAAGATGCAGAGTTCTAGTTTGTTAGGGATATTAAACCACTGCCAAAAGATTCATCTTTGTCTGATTAGTCTTGCAGGAATGAATATATTAATATAATAGCAGATGTGTGCTGGTGATCATGCCCTTGACCAGACCAGATCTCCTTGTTTGTTAATTAATGAGGCTGCGTCGATGAATCATGGTTGTAAATCACTATTTACTTTGGCTTCTGCTTTAGGGGACGGATGCAAGAAGTATATATGACGCTGATGGATTGGACAGGAACTGGGAAAGCTTTTCATGTACTTTAAAGTATTGTACTTCTCGAGAGATTTTAAACTTTGATTCAGTTTTGAGTTCATTTCAGTTACAAGGTGAAATGGACTATCAATGAGCAGAGGTACTGAAGGCACTTTCTATGAATAGGGTACAAATTAAGGGCTTAACACTTTTTAAAGAGCAGGTCATATGGGTTTTAGAAAAATATAAACATTCAGTTAACAAAGCAACCATCCAATGTAAAAATTCAAACATTCTGCAAAGTTGTTCATCAAAAAAGTGCATGATAAATAAAGATATTGTCTCTTAAAAGAAAGAGTTGACTCTGAACCTCCTTAACAAGTCGTCATATTTTTTAAACTTCTGCCTGTTACCTATATACGTCACAAACACTTTCGCTAGTTTGTGTGTTTATATCATGTCGAGAAGACACTGTTTTTTCAGCCTCACTGGGCATCCTAACAAAGTTCCCACACGTGCACCTCAAATAAGTAAATAATAATAATAATAATAATAATGAATGCAATAAAACTGCTGTTACATCACCTAAAATACCACATACAAAGTTTAAACTTACCACTGAGAAATGTCCTGATCAAGTCGTGCTTGCGATGGAGTTTCCGGTTGAGCGACTGCATCGGTATCATCGGTCTCGAACTGATAAGGTTATATTGATGCCATTTTTGTAATCTTATAGCATCTTTGTTTACAATTAACCCTCTGGAGCAAAAAAAATTAATTATGGTAATAGCCGTTTCATTTCCGACATGCATTGTATGGGAAGACCAATCACAACAGAATTGGCCAGCTGACCAATCAGAGCAGAGTAGGCTTATGGAAGGGAGGAGTTTACAGACCTTAAACTCAGAACAGCTTCAAACGAATCGTTTTGAAATCATTGAAAAATTATTCTAATATTTAATGTATATTCTGAGAAAATTACAATGTTTTCTGACCTTAGATGCATTTAAACCTGTTGTAGGGGACTCCAACACAATATTAGGACTCTTTAAAATACCATATGACCTGCTCTTTAACCTTATTTTTTCTTTTTCTACAACAGATGGTCAGGAAAGCATGTTTAACCTTCTTAATTTGTATTTTTATTTTTAGATTTCACATAGTAGCTTTTTTATTTTTATAATTTTTAATAAAACTATTTCTTCAATTATTACTTTTTTTCTTTTATTTAACAGAGTTACACAATTTGTGTAAAAAATGAACAAGTGAAATGAGATTAGCATGCTGTAGAAAGGGTCCAAATAAAGTTAGTCTTATGTGTTAAAGGGGTCATGAACTGCCTGTTTTTATTATTTGTACTGTTCTCTGAGGTCCACTTATAATGTTATCAATATTTTTACATAAAAAAACATCATAATTCAGAAGTAAAAGGCTATTTTCTGTCCTGCTTTGACCCCCTCATCAGAGGATTATAGACTCAGAAGTATGATTGACTAACAGCTGTGTATGTTTGACAACATGCTTCATAGATGGACACTGCTGTTATTTAGGTTAAAAAAACACATAAATACTGCAGTAACCTGTGTGGTGAACATTGCTGTCAGATCCAATATAGTCACACAGCATCATCTTTTAGTTTCAATCTTTCTGAAAATCCTGTGTCAAATTTTGTCTTGTTTGTAAATGAATCCAAGGTAAAATGAAGTGAATAAGGAGCAAGTTCTTACTGATGTGATCTGGATCTTCATTAAAAATAAAGTTCATCCACTCTTTCCTAATGTTTTGCGATGCAAAAACTGTCATTCCACTACTTTGCACTGCAGTTTGGTTTCTGTGTAGAGCTGCGTTTGTCTCTCGTAATTTAAACTACATGTGTGAATCTGTGGGCGGGGCTAAACAGGCAGTGACGTAGAAGCAATCCACAATATTACATTCAACAAGCTTTTAGCCACACTAGATTATCTTAAAGATGAACATTCCACAAGCTGTCATTTTTGGCAGATTGGCTTCAGTATAAGCTTTATATAAAAAAAACATAAATTAATTAAAAATAAAAATTAAATCACATTTCATAAACCACAAAAAAAACTTACATGTCTCAGTTCATGATCCCTTTTAAGTCTAACACTGCGATTTACTCGTGGGAACAGCCTGCTGCTTTTAATCTATAGTTTTGTGAGCTTTAGCCTAATTTAACTCTCTCATGCACTTCACAGAACCCATAACACATGGTGAGTGCTCATGCAGCCATGTCTTCATTTGATTTGTGGAGTGTAAATCACTATGACGCGCATTGGTTAGATGCATTAGGTGCACATACCTGGAGAATGACGCATTACACATTCATTGGAGAGACTCATTGCAACTCTCTAGTACACGACTACACAGAAGATAATAAATCTCTGATTACATAGATCCGCTTTATGTCATTTGTCATTTATGGCTTTCATGTTTGTACAAAGGAAGTCAGTCTGTTTTATGAAAACAGATGTTTGCAGCGACACACATTTCCGTGCTTCCAAACCCAATAGAATACAAATTGTAATATAGTTTGGGACAATTTTTTGTAAAACCCTCATGAATTTATTTGGGCATGCTAAACAGACAGTCATTTCCAATATCCGATTGCAGATATTAGAGAGATTATGCAGAGAACTGATGCTTTTTGTTCAAAGCCTGTAGACCCAATGGTTCCATTAGCACGCAATATCGTTTCCCTCCAGTGTATGATAATTACGTTAAATTATGTTATTCATTTTCTCAGCAGACATCCTTTTTGCTTGCACACAAAGTGTTTACAGCTCCTCGAGTTTTAAAACTTTAACGTGTCTTTTATAGTTGACGCTGTATGCTTCCATTGAACCAGAATGTGAAGTGCTTTTCTCCCCACTAATAATCGCCATTAATAATCCTTATTACAATATCAAGAGCAATAATCAACAATAATGTTTTTGTCATGAAATTGCAGCTTCATCCTCAAATGAGTTCCTGTATTTTAATTCACAGGATTATTATTGTCATTTTTGTGTAAATACGTGTACATGAGCAGCATTACACAGCCTGTGTAAAAACACATACATGAATATCAGATGCTGCTTCTCTTCCACCTTTGCAGTGTAAAGATGGCTTTTGTTGATGTTGAAAAACGATTTGATAGGTAGCAGTCTATAGTATTGTGATTAATTAAAGTAATTTGTCAAATTAAAGTATTTGACATAAAAATGATTCAATTATAAAAATTAATCTGACAAAGATCAAATAAATGCCTCTGGAAATCAGTTCCAGGGGCAAATATTGCTCCTTAATGGAACAGGTCATACCTGACCCTGGGATGTTGTATTTTGGATGCTGGTGTATTGGCTTCTAAACAAAGACTTTAACAACAAACAAGCATGACTTCCCAGGTCAACCAGTTTCACCAGAAAATCAACATCCTGCTAGACCAGCACCAAACCAGCCTAGAACAGCATGTAAGTTCATGTTGGACTGTTCAGAAAGCATATCACTGGACATTAAATGCATGCACATAATATATTTTTTTAACATGATTTGCTACATAAAGCTAATGGATTTAGCAGAATGTTCATTGTTATGAGAGTTTAAGGAGAGTTTGACTGATATGTTCAACAAGCACTCAGACTGCACTTTGAAAATGGCCTTTGAGTGAATACAATTTTGAAAGCAGTGATTTTTCTCATTTCTTCTTAATGAACAGATAAATGTAATAAAGAAAACGACATTTTCAAAAAAAAAAGTAACCCTTTCTTGGTCTGTAAGCTTCATCTGACAGGTTCTCCTTGTGAAAAAGAAATAAACTTCAGTATACATTTTTTTTTTTTTTTTTTTTTAAAGAAACGTGTACTTATTACAGAAGTAACATAATAAATATAATTAAATACACTTAACTGAATGTAATGTTTTCAGACACAGACAGTTCATTGCAGTTATGAAAATGTATTTAAATTTATATTTAATGCAATTAGCTGATACTTGGACGGCATCATTTAGACCCACTTAAAGGGAAGTTCAGCCAAAGATAAAAAATTCTGTTGATGGTCCCCTTTGACTTCCATAAGGAAAAAAATTCTGTGGAAACAGTGAGTACCATCATCATTTTAGTAACAACATTCTACAAAACATCTTATTTTGTGTTAAATAGAAACTCAGGTTTGAAACAACACCAGGCTGAGTAAATGATGACAGACTTTTCATTTTTTATATCTTGCAAATTAAAATTTTTATATTTTAAATAGGACTTAAGTACCTCACAATCACTTCCGTTGTCTTTGAAATATGGTTAAAGTGTATTGATAAAAGTTTGACTCTCAGTGGAGTTTCAGACAAAAAAATTATTTAATGGAAACCGAATATCCTAGAGTTTGATACATTCTTTTGTGTAACTGTTTATCTAAAGAACATCCAACACCCTTGGATGGATTCAGGATGGTGGAAAAATCATCCCCAAGACAGACACAGGTCTGACTCCACACAAAATGCTCTGGCATTATGTTGTACACCGTGCTCTACTGGGGGAGCAAAACCAGAACAGACCAGATCCATTACTGAACTCAATGAACTATAACAGTCCCTCTTCAGAATTCTCAGAACTCAGCTTTCAGTTCAAAGCACCTATTTTCCCAGGAATTTCCATTTTTAAAAACAGTAATTACTAAAAGAGCAACGTGAGAGAGAACAGTCTCTCATTTCAGCTATTCATAAAGGAATGTATCAGAGAAGAAAAAAAATCAAATAGGACCTATATTATATATATATATATATATATATATATATATATATATATATATATATATATATATATATATATATCTATATATATAATATATTTACATACATATATACAGTATACTCTAGTGTGGTTTTGCAGTAATTATATAGTCCTATGAATTAGCTTAAATTCATTTTGCAATCAAATACAAATGAGGAAGAAATGTCCTCAGCAATTTCATTAAATTATTATTACTTTTTATTTATTTATTTATTTTTATTAGCAGGGCAGGAATAATTACAACACTGTTTGGCTTTTGCTCAGTTATTCAGAAAATGTTTAGCCTAACGCTCTAAAATAATTGCAGCCATTACCTGTATCAAAATAAATTTACAACTTAACATAATTAGACACATTACAATAAAAGCACATAAAGGCCGAAATCATTCAAATGTTGTATATACTAAGATGGGCTGTTAATATGGAAAACCAGGGCTGGCTCTAGTATTTTGGGGGTCTTAAGCAGATTTTCAAAAGGCCTCATTACCTACTGTTTCACCTTACCACAGCATCTTCAAAGCACTCACGAATGCCAAAACCTGATGCAGCAGCCGTCATTTCAACAACATCTTTTCAGCATTCATCACTTACCCTTATCTTGCTCAGTTTCTTTCCTATTTTTCATCTTCTCTGCACCAGTTGGGCTGGCACTGTGAAAATACATGTTTTCACTTCAAACCAAGAAACACTTTTTAAATGCAAATATAGTTGTTTAGATGTACACTTTATAGACTTGTTAGCATTAATAGTTATGGCAAATGTATGCTGGGCTGCATTCTGTGCCCATTCTCCACAGGACATGTGTTGCATTATCGCCTTGAGGAAGCTGTTACATTCATACAGTCATGAACATTACAGTTATACTGTAATATTCCTACTAAATCAGGCCGAAAACACCATAAGGACTGAATGATGCATGCCATATGGCTACATAAGCCATATCATATACTGTAAGTGTAGCCGTGTAGCCTCAGTTTAGGGGTTTTGGGGCTATATTACTAAAATTAAAGGACCCAAAAGGGGGTTTTCTCAGTGATGCAATAGAATAATCATGTTTGTGCCACAGAAGAAATTTATATATATATATATTAGTGTAAAGAACATTGTAATAATTTGAAGAACTCTTTTACACTCTAAAGAACCCTTTGTGCATTTAAACATAATGTTCATTGGCCCATCAATGCCAGTAATAACCTTTATTTTTAAGAGTGCAGAATGAAAGTCCAGTCTTCCAACAGGCAGATATTTTAAGTCAGTTGTTGTTGGCCGATAGTTATTCTCAAATAACATGTGCTGTGGTGATTTTGTCCTAAAACACCCACCATCTGAATTAGCAGGTTAATTCAATTCAATTCAATTCAAGTTTATTTGTATAGCGCTTTTTACGATACAAATCTTTGCAAAGCAACTTTACAGAAAATTAAGTTTCTACAATATTTAGTTGCTTTATTGCTTCATTTAAGACAATATAGGGGCTAAACAATGTATTGTAAGTTACCCAGCGTGGAAGCAGAACATGAGATTTCCATATTCTGTTCGGCAGATAAATGTGCACACAGAGCGTAAAATGACAAAATGTGAAATGCTTCCTGTGTGATTAAGTGGTTTATTCTTGCTTTCCTGCTGAGAAATGAGTCATGTGAATGTTTAATGCACTGTCAGAGAGGAGAGATATGGCTCTGATGCGTCGTCATGAAGTGTATTCTGTACAATCTCTGACTAAGCACTCTACTGCATTATTTTCTTTCAATTAAGCATTTTCTGTTTATTTTATATTTTTTATGTTATGTTATTTCATTTTTACTTTATTTCTTCTAATCCATTTCAAATTAAACTTTTTATGAATGACATGAGGGTGAGTAAATGATGACAAAATCTTTTTCTTGTATGCTTACATAAAGCAGATTTTTGGAATAAATATATGTATTTGGGGCAGCTGTGGCCTAATGGTTAGAGATTTGGACTTGTAAGCAGAAGGTCGCAGGTTCGAGTCTCGGTGCTGGCAGGAGTTTTAGGTGGGTGGGGAGTGAATGAACAG
Source organism: Cyprinus carpio (assembly GCF_018340385.1). Classification (NCBI taxonomy): domain Eukaryota; kingdom Metazoa; phylum Chordata; class Actinopteri; order Cypriniformes; family Cyprinidae; genus Cyprinus; species Cyprinus carpio. The sequence goes on along the minus strand of NC_056590.1, from coordinate 15,025,994 downwards.
CGCTCTCTTCCACCCTCAATACCCATGGCTGAAGAGCCCTTGAGCAAGGCACTGAACCCCCAGTTACTTCCCGGGCGCTGGATATAGCTGCCCACTGCTCCGGGTGTGTGTTCACGGATGGTCAATTCTCACTGCTGTGTGTGTGCACTTGGATGGGTTAAATGCAGAGCACCAATTTCGAGTACTTTTCACCACACTCAACAAAATTAACAAAAATCACCACTTAAGCACTTCAACAATTTCTTAAATCAGTTGTCTGATTGTATGGGGTTATTTTTAGTAGTATTTTACATCTTGTATAGCACATGCATCCATCAAACAGCAAAACCTTTATTTTCAATCAATCAATGAATCAATAAGATGCGTATGTAGTTTTGTAGTTGTAGACATTTGATTGAGTATATTCACAAAGCACTGAAAAATATTAATCTAATAAAAAATACTGACATGCAATATTGAATGCTCAGTTCCTCCACCATGGTCCATGAATTTTTTTTTTTTTTTTAAATAAAATATATAAATACATATGGCACTTCAAACTCTGATTTCTCAAAATCATCTGATGTTTCTGGAAATACCCCATTTGCGTTGTGTATGATCACTTACTGGTAATTTGTACTGAAAAAAAAAGACAGGATAAACTACATCATTAGAAGATTTTCTTTCCACTACATGATTTAATTCAAATTCCATTTCAAAACATATTTCAGGATCTGAATTGTAATTTAAAAGACATTCTCATAAAATAAATAAATGTGATTGACAAGCCATCACACAACTGATGATAAAATTAAAACAAATGGATCTACTAATTAAGTTTTTTACCATTAAAGCATCATGTCACAGCTCTTTCTGTTGAGAATTTTTTTTTTTCTTTTTCAATTCCAGCCACGTGCTGCAGGAAAACCAGTGTGTTCTTGCTTCTAAAAGTCGTTGCTCTTTTAGTGACTTGTTTTACAGGACTTATACCCAAGTGCAATGCTGTACCGGGTGGGCTACCGAGCAAGTTTACTACATCAGAAAAGCCACATATTTTAAGCCAGTTATGTGATGCAAAAATCAAAATGTATTAGTTTATAAAAATCATTTGCTATGGTTAAAATGTTTTGAGGTCATAACAGTATTGTGTATGGAACCACATAAAGACAAAATCACAAAAATGTGAGCAGAGGCATTATTTTCCCAATTAACCAATCAATCTAATTTCAAACTATGTTTTAATTGGGTTTTAAATCATCTTTTCTCCTATGGGCTTAATGTTTCAAATTGCATTGTGCTGTGTCCACTTACAGTATCTGACACGTTCCACTGTGGGTGTGTCTTTGTATCGTCACATATGTTGGTCCTGTGACTAGCAGCTGGAAACTTGACTGGAAAATTGCAGTGGCTGCCTTTTTTGGAACGCGTCTTTTAATTGACCCCCTTCTAGTTCTCCGTCTGAGCTGTTGAATCCAGCAGGGCTTTTCAGAGCAATAATGAGTAGGTTTCCCTCTGAGCAAACACACACACACGCTATTACACAGATTACTCATGCAATTGAACAGACATACATATGACCATGTGACTCAGCTCACTGTCAACTCCTGAAGTACTGAGACAAAATACAAGAGAATTAGTGGGATGGAATGAATATGTCTTTAAGATTCAATGTGAAATGGGCTGTTCCTCTCAGAGAATGATGTGTCCCTGACTGTTGCTGCTATTCTTGCAGCTGTGAAAATAGGAGCATTTGGGCGATACTCTTTTAACAGGATGTCTACGTTATGCACCCATTATTTTCCCTATAATTCTTCTGTTTCCTGCATAACTTAAGCTGTGTTTTACCTAAAATGGAAAATTACCCTTATTTAAAATTCTGAATAAATAATTATTGAAAAGAACACTATGTGCTGTTTATCACTGTACATCATACATACTGCAATTAATAAGATATTATTTTATTATATAATGTACCAATTCTACCCTCATGAAAAGTTATTGTATATTAACCATAAGTAAAACCATGCGTGGCTCTATTTTATTTAAACTTTATTTAACATGTACAACAGCAGGCTAATCATATTTAGAAACTGCCACAGAAGTAATAAAAATGAAATAGATTCCCACAGTCAGTAACCCTCACTCAAAATCTGGTGAAATTACAAATTTAATTTGTTTTGATTGAGTTTACGGTTAACACTATACATCAAATATTTAATTTGTATTTTTGTCTTCTTTTCTTTTCTAATATTTATAAATATCTAACTATAACAGTAAAAGTGTCTGCAGTTGTAACAGTTAAAATATAAATATCCATAAAACAAGATAAATTTACTTGCAAAGCAAAACTGCACAATATATCTGATTTTTGGTTTTGTTTGTTTAAATGTTTTACTCTGCCATATCATAAATCATAAGCATAAATCTAATTTTAAAAAGTTTAATTTAATGCAATATACAGACAGTATTATATATGCTGTATATATATATATATATATATATATATGTATATATATATATATATATATATATATATATATATATCACCTTTTATTTAGAATGAATCATTTTGACCGATTACTGTATTACAATGGTAATTTTTCAGGTTAATGTTTTTTTTTATTATTATTATTCATTTTAGTGTGATTTTTTTCACAAAAGTTTTCAAAACTTTTAATACTAATCTCACAACATCAAAAATGCACTTCAAACATTTAAGTGTGTTTTCAATTGCATTAGTACAAAACACAGACTCACAACGTTTTCAAAACACGAAATACTTGTTTCATCTACGTATGTAAGCATTTCATTCAATGGATTTCGATCTCATCAGGTATCAGAAATTGTGCAGTGTTTGTAAGTCCATTGTTATCCTGTTGCACTATTTCATGCTAGACAGCTCAGGGTGAAAGTCCCCATTGTAATGGATCAATGGTGAGCTGCTGTTTTGAATTCTGTGTGCTGCTTTAATGGTGTTGCTGAAGTGGAGTACTCTGGCTGATGTGACCCAGGCCACCCACTCTCACTCTGCGAGAGCCGCTCTTTAATAACCATGTGTCTGGTCTCAGCCCACCAGGGGCACTTCACCCTAATACACCTGCTGAAAATAAGATATTGGACATAACAGAAAATCTTCTGAACCCTGTACACAACAAGAAAAATAAAACAAAACAATACACAGTAATACACCAAAACAACCATTAAAATAAAATTACAACCAAAAACAAAATTTCCAAATAAAAACAAACTTCATTTACAAACACTTACAAAAATTACAAATGATGTTTTGTAAGACAGCAAAAGTTCCAAGGAAAAACAAATGTATTTACATTTACTTCATTTACAAATGCTTACAAAGATGTTTTGTAAGACAGCAAAGATTGTTGCTGTTAAAATGCCATTTTCCAAGTGCATTTTACATCATAAAGTATATTATTAAAAAAAAAACTACCTGCAGATAATATATTATCAATTAAACAAAAGGCCATTTAAATGTACTTAAAGACTTAACTTCACTTTCATGACTTTTAATACACTTTAGAACACTTTTTAAAATGTGAATTTTATAATATCAAATTAAGTTTAAGTTAAGTTAACTTTAAAGTAAAGTTAAGTTTTATTGTAAAGTACAGTTTAAAATGTTGATTTACTAATCTGTTTTAAAGTACACTTTGATGTTTAACTAACAAACTAAAGCACATGTAAAGTACTTGATTATTATTTTAACTGTATTCAATTCAATTCAAGTTTATTTGTATAGTGCTTTTTACGATACAAATCATTGCAAAGCAACTTTACAGAAAATTAAGTTAAGAAAATTAAGTTAAATTAAGTAGTTGATTATCAGTGATGACTGTCAGTTTATGTGCATACGGCAGACATGTTCGGAAAAATCAATAAAAGACATAAACAAACAGACGATTAACACTATTAAAAGCAATTATGCAATCAAACTTATAGCAAAATGTGGTAGTTCTGTATGTTGTCTCAGGGTTAGCATCATCTGAGGTCCTCTGAGGGGTTGACATCATCTCTTCTCAGGTGTTCTGGATCCAAACTGGAGCTTGTGTAAATCCAAAACAGAGAAACAAATAGAGACATAATTAGCGTAGCTGCTGTTCCAGCCAAGTAAAATTAATTAGTTTAACCCAAGCTAAAGAATAATAATGTGCATTTGATCAGATATAACTGCAGTCCAGAATTATGAGAGATGCATTATTTGAATGCTTGGCCAAAGAGGAGTGTTTTTAATCTAGATTTTAACAGAGGAAGTGTGTCTGAACCCCGAACATTATCAGGAAGGCTATTCCAGAGTTTGGGAGCCAAATGCGAAAAAGCTCTACCTCCTTTAGTGGACTTTGCTATCCTAGGTACTATCAAAAGTCCAGCGTTTTGTGACCGTAGGGAGCATGATGGGTTGTAGCGTGGTAGAAGACTATTTAGGTATGCAGGAGCTAAACCATTAAGGACCTTATAAGTAAGTAATAATATTTTGTGTTACTGATACGGAACTTAATAGGTAGCCAGTGCAGAGACTGTAAAAATTAGGGTAATATGATCATATTTTCTTGACCTAGTAAGGACTCTAGCCACTGCATTTTGGACTACCTGTAGCTTGTTTACCGAAGATGCAGGACAACCACCTAGCAGTGCATTACAATAATCCCAGTCTAGAGGTCATGAATGCATGCACTAGCTTTTTCTGCATCAGAACTAGCTTTTCTGCATCAGAAAACAGGTAACATGTTTCGTAGCTTGGCAATGTTTTGGTCTAGGATGGAAAAAAAAGGTGCTTTTTCACAGTAACATGGGAAATATGATTTGCCAAAAAAAAAGGGTAAATAATGACATTAATTAACAATTGAACTATAAAACCGACTACTTCCAAAAAAAAAAAAGTAAAAAAAAACATTAATTAACAATTGAACTATAAGATGACCAATTTGGTTGTTATGTTTTATTTAGTTTTTAGTAAATTATATTATTTTAAATATTTTAAATATCATAAAGAAAAAAACACCATTTTTTTTGTTATGTTTTATTTAGTTTTTAGTAAATTTGATGATTGTAACGATGGCTATGTCCCTCCGAGACCGCAACACAACCACCTCTTACACTGCACAAAATGCTTCCACTTAGTGGCAGTTTTTTTTTTTTTTTTTTTTTTTTGTATTAGTGCAAGAAAACATTCTTCATGGACAATTTATATTTTCACAATTGCAAAAACATTTAGAACATTTCACAGTAACATAAAACCACATGTACCTTGAATCTCTCATCAGCATCAACTAGTGTTGTGTGTTGTTTATCACCTGTTTAAGCGGGGAAAATCTATAGGAAATCTATAGAAAATCTATAGGGCCCATTCAGTGTCACAACATTTAACAAACTCTAATCTGAAAATGTGAATTTTTGCTAGGTGCCTGGGGAAGTTATAGATCTCCCTGGATATAAAGTGTAAAGTAACGGCAGAGCCTGTTTGATTATTAAGTAAACACATTGTCTCCAAAACAACTTGTAGTATACTAATTTAAGATTCAGTCAGCATAGGACTACCTGGGGCGTCTCTCTCAAACAATATCGATCCAGTAAACCATCACTGCCGGACTCAACCTTTGTAAGGACTGAAGCTGTGACCTTAATGTTAGCAGCAGAGCTTTAATCATATTGTGCATGCCAGCACATTAACCAGGAGCCATGCTTTCCCTTAGAAGTTTATACAAGTGTGCTATTAGTATACTTCTTTTAAACTAAAAATAGGAAAGTATGCTTTTAGTTTACTTTTTATGTACTTCTCAGAAATGGGCTTTATGTACTCCTCAGAAATATACTAAAAATGACATTTAAGTATGCTTGACTTATACTTACAAAAAGTCTAAATATATCTGAGCTATACTTGTGCTCCTAGAATCCGTGTATACTTAAAAGTATACTTTTATATACTAGAAAGTGGGCCAATTTAGTCCCAAGGAATATTGAAACATTACACTTACAAGTATACTACTAGAACACTGATATTTGTATACTTGCTACATAAGGTATACTTGAAAATATACTTGAACTTTACTTGAGTATACTTAATAAAATGAACTTGAAGTATACTACTTGTGATTTTGGTAAGGGTTACAGTTTTATCCGTCCCAAACTCACTTGTTCCCCTTCCATTGCCAAGTAGTGTCATTTGGTAGACAGGAACAGGGATTTTCTAATGCTTTGACCTTTGCAAAAATCTATCAGATTCACAGTGGCGCTTTTGTGGTTTTGAGAAATGAAGGGTCAGTGTTATTTGCCTTGGGTCAGGATGGTGTTTGCTTTATTTCTTTTGGGGTAAAGTCTCAAACAAGTAGATCAATATTCTGATGGCTTGTAAATGTGACCTCCCATGGACCAGGGTTACGGTTCACTGACGTGTCAATAGCAGGCTGAATGCTGTGGTAACTGGTAGCAGCAGTGAGAAATTGTCTATGATTTTTCCTGTCACGAAGAGAGCCTTCACCTAACCCTTAAAGAGAAAACAAAGGACTGAAATTCATTTCTAGCTTAATTTTGTGTGTTGTTGTGATCCAGAAAGAATGAAAGCAATTCATAATGCAACACATTGCTTTTTTTTCCAGTATTGCTGTCTGCATTTTTGTATATAGAGCACATTAGTGCCTATCCACTTTGGATCCAGAAGGTTATTATTTATTAATTTTTCCCATAGGGATTTTTTAAAGTCTTTTTTAAAGAGCTATAAACCAACCAGCTACAAGGTGAATCACAACATTCAAAACTTTGATTTGAACAGAAACGTTTTTGAAAATTGGACAAAAAGACAAAGGTAAGACTTTAACTCTTTCCCCGCCATTGATGGGATTTTCCATCTTTCCGTGTTTTCACTGTTATACTGTTATACAGAGTAAAAGTACAGAAGCTCTGAATCAAAACACAGACAAAAAGGAGCAGAATCAAGCAACAGCAAGCAGATGCATATATAAAATAATGCAATCATCAAACATTAAACAGCGTATAAATCAAAACTGCCTAACTTTACCAAATGAAATCTTGACCCAGGGATAGGACTGTGCAAGATTTGGGGGTGTTTTGGGTTGTATCAGATCCAGACATAGTCTTTGACAAAAATGTAGCTCTTTTTTTAATGAAACACCCACATTCAAGAGTTGATGAAAAAAAAAATGCATTAAAAAAAGCAAAGGCTCTGGTCTTCGTGATGAAATATGGCATGTTCAGATTCATACAAATATTCTGAGGGCCATGAAAGTTTTGGGAAAATTATGCTTTAAAAAAATAAATAAAAACACAGGGAAAGTGTTAAGAATTGCAATCCCATGATGACATAATGGAATTAAAAATGATGTTTATGAAACAATGTATTTCCTGTTTATTGCAAAATATCTGTATATTTATATGTGTATATTGTGTTTATTGCAAAATATGTAACTATTTAAGTAATATTACGTTTAAGAGTGTAAGAGACTAGCCCAATCCTGTCATTTGCAGTGGGTGGGAACTAAAGTGTCCTTTTGGTGCATTTGCTTGTATCAGTTCTCTGAATGCTGGAGATTCTCTGCATAATCATGGGTAATGTTTTCTTTTTTTTATTATTATTATTATTTTTTTTAACCAGAAATTCTGATGTTGAATTTAATTATAAAAAAAAAAAAAAAAAAAAAAAAAAATTAAGTTGAAATTACTGTGTATTGACAGTTTAAGCTGAAGCATATAACATTAATTAACAACCTCGTAGCTCACACTTGATCTGTCTTAATATGTTTTGAATTTATTGTTAAAAATCAATTCCCCTATTTCAGGTCAAAAGCCTTTCTGTAACTCAAATAGCACATAGTAGAGCTTCAGTATGCCACATATCACATCAACTAGAAAACAAGGCTTTTGGAATGGGCTGAAATCTAAAAAAAAAAAAAAAACTTCTTTTTGATAGCTGATATAGGTTTTATAAAGTCTTTCAGGTCAAAAGCCTTTCTGTAACTCAAATAGCAACAACACAACCTTCTCCAATGGTTTGCGTACTTGCATGAGTATGCTTCTGGTTTAAACGTACTCACCATGATTTCCTGAAGCCTGGTTTACATGTCCTTAAACTCAGAAATTACTTAATTTTCTATTAAACAAAAGTCTGTCATTGTGAAAGCACAACATGAGCCGATATTGAAATATAGCTCACAGACGCACTGCAAAATGTGTGAAACACATCTAGTACTTACAGTCACTGCACTGACATTCAGCCTGAAACTTGCTTCTGAGATGCATCATCCATAGCTTCAAGCCTGTTTTTTGTACTTCTTCTCTCTCATCTTTTACTTTTATTCCTCCATGTTTTTCTTCTCCTTCATTCCCCTTCTAGTTCTACATCCTTTGGGGTTGATGTTTTGCTGTGATGTATTGCTTTTGTCGGTTTTCCACTCTTCTGGGGTTTTTAAAATGAACTTTTGATTAATAACCTTATACTTCCTGCAGAGTTGTTTATCAATAACACTTTATTTAAGCTCTGGCAGAACTGGTGTTTTAGATTAAATCAAGGTCACTGAGCTACTAAAAAATCCAATGTATCATGCTATTGAATAATGTTAATGCTAGTGCAGCATATGGTAAGTCTCACATTGACATACATTTCAGAAACCCACCATTTACAGGTGTTGAAGAACATGTGAATCCTACAAAAACTGTGAGTGTGCACCTACAAGTAATTAGAAATCCCTAGCAGCTTATAGATTGAAACATTGCAAAAGGTTTATGTGTATAAAAACGCATACAGTTAATAACAATAATAATAAAACAGTAAACAAATTAATCTTGGGTTTTTTTTTTTTTGGCTATGCCTTTATAAACACACAAAATACAGGCCAATTTGAATGCAAATAGATTAAACTGAGCAACATAGCTAACAAAAGTTACATTTAAATGGGTATATTTGCAAGTGTGACTACGTGCTATTTTGTTATTTTCAGTAATTCGCTTGCAATCTGCCGATGAAGCGCACTTGCAAATTTGTTATATTGCACATGCAAATGAGCAGCCTGTGTTTGGGATCTTTGTGAATCAAGGTCTCATTGCATTATGGGAGGTACATAGGCAGGTGTAGATGACAGCTGTTATTGGCATATTTTACATAGTCTATAACAGATTGATTAGAATACGCTATTGAATATTCAACAGTTGTGTGCATGCTCATTCATTAATACATACTTTAAAATAGACTCTCATCACAAACCAATCAAAATTTCATTTAAAATGCAAAGATATTATTCACAGATTGCCTCAGTCCCAAAACAGGTCGAAAATGAAATTATAAGAGGATCAGGTGGGTTTTGCTCCCACATCTGTGCGAAAACTATAGGGTTGCAAAGGGTTTTCCCTTATGGACATTTTAGTCACCAAATTTAAGTTTATTAAAAATAAATGGATTTGCAAGTCCAGCTTTGATGCTGTTGTTAGTGTATTTGATGAATTTTTCACTAGCTTCAGATTAACTTTTAGGTAATCAAACGATTTCAAGTTCAAATTTGTATAAAAGTATATTTTTAGGTGCTGATCAATATTTCTTTGAGTTTTCTTGTTTAATCATATTAACCCTTTACCTGTTCATTCAGACACTCCTGTGGTGAGTTAAATTCATATATTTTTTTTTTAATAGAACAAATAATTCACGTTGTTTCTTATTATGAGGTCATAAAAGCTGCATGCATTATAGTCATAATTATAAAGGAATTATTAAAATGTTTTTAACAAGGATTAGAGAGTGTAGCATAATTTAGTCATGCTTTAGGACGCGTCAACCCAAAAAAATAGTTAATGTCCATTTCCCATAATGCTGCTTTGCATGAAACAAACACATTTCCAAAAAGACAAAATGGGGGTCAAACTGTTGAAGCACATTTCATTTCACACAGCGAATACATGTCACTTCAACCATCTGTGTCCAGTGAAGGATTACAGTAGACTCTGGCTTTATCCATACCTTTGCGGTCTCCACAGGGCACTTGATTCAGATGAGGAATATATTGATCTGTCAGTGCGGTGTGGGTGTGCAGACGCAGGCTGATGGGATGTCACGGCCGCTCATCGGCGTGTCAATCTGGTAGGTGACTCTATTCTCCACACTGCCTGCTTGCATTAAACTCCTTATTAGCAGGGTTGTGATTGATCCTGTGTGTCTCGGTGTGATCAGCCTCCTCAGTGACCTGTGAGGAGCACAGCTCCACTGAGAGACGCACACGGCGCCTGTCTGTCAAACAGCTGTGATTAGACTCACAATGAAAGCAAACTATTGGATGGTTTCCATTCTCAGGAGGACAGATTAGTGTAGGATGACATGATTCATTATTGCTGTTGTGTAACATTACATAATATTCATTTTTCTATACACACTGTATAAAACATTAAAAAGATCACATATGACAATTATTGTGAAAAAGAAATCATTAAAAAGAGTACTTATTATGGAAAAAATATACATTACAAGAACATACTTAAAGGGATAGTTCACCCAAAAATATTACAATTCTGCCATCATTTACTCACCCCAACCTGTATGAATCTCTTTCTTCTTTTGAGCACAGATGATGTCTTGAAGAATGTTGGTAATCAAACAGTTGACGGTAGCCATTGACTTCCATAGTATAGGCAAAAAGTACAATGGAAGTCAATGGAAACCTGTTTGATTACCAACATTATTCAACTATCCCTTTAAGTACAAACTGAATGTAATGTTTTCAGACACTTAACTGCATGTTATTTACAGTTAATAAAAATATATTATAGTTTAAATTGATATTAAATGCAATTATTTGAACTTAAGAATGTTTTTTGACCCACTTAAGTAGGACTTAAGTCCTTTTATATATAATTTCATAATTACTTATATTGTCATTTATATGTAAACTTGTATTCATACATTTAAATATATATTTATATATTTGTATTAGTATGTGCTTCAGCATGTCAACACCAAAAGCACAACAAAATATCATGATTGTAAATGTACTTTAATGTAAAACTTTAATTTGACATTAAAAGTTCACTTTTCAAAGTGTTAAGAAACATAGTCATGAAAGAGTCTCTTTTAAATTACAAGTGGCCTTTTATATCATTTATATTTTGTTAAATAAAAGTACAGCTTTTTGAAAATATACTTTTAAGATTTAAGGTACACTAAAATGCACATTCGATACAATCCAGCACACTTCTTTTAACAAGGGGAATATTACAATAAATAATAAATCAGTTTATAATAAATATTTCAGTTGTAGTTTTGTGGCTTTAAGTCATGTCTTTTCACTTTGAGATCATATATATGTGAGTGCACTGAAAGTTAACTTAGAATTTAGCCATTTAATACGTATACAGTGTTTCTCTTATTGATGACTCATATTATACTCCTGTCCAAAATTACTGTCCAATCAAATGCCACCTGCCATCAGCAGCAACTCATGTTCCAAGGATATTGGCTCTAAAAATGAATCCTTCTGTAATCCCAACTTAAACGTTAACACAGGAAAGCACATTTATTTTTATATTAAATGCCTATATTATTGAGGAAAAACACAATTAGATAGTAATTTCTTAATGCAAAATCATCTTTCTCTACATATAGGGTCCACGTCCATGAGAACGCATTATTAAGTAGAAGATTCTGTATATAATAGATGAAGTGCCGTGAGTGGAGGTCACATTTGAACAGCAGCTCCATCCAGAAAGTCTCTTAAATAATTGACTTTTAATAATTCATGTTTTGCCCACCAACTATATCAATTCTCTTCACTAACCAGAGCAAAGCTGAAGAGGGGGAAATGAATGATCATTGCTCAGCCGTTTGGAACTGATGTTGCAGATTTAGGAGTAGAATATAAACAAAGGATAGAAATAGCTGTGAAGATTTGCTGCATCAAAAATATAAAAGCTGTAATCAGTGCAAAGAGCTGAATCATAATGGAAAAACAGATGGTGAATGAATTTCATCAGGGTGATCTTAAGCAGGGCAAAACACTTAAAACATTTTATTGTTGTCATGTTTCATGAGCGACGCCAGCACAACAATCTCAAATCCCTTTCACTTTCAATGCATCGTGTTCACACTCTGAATTATTGAAGCAAATGAAGAGAGTTGAATTACAGCTGAGATTGCTTGTTGATGACATAAGTTCATAAGTTAATCATTTATTCAGACTCATGTTGTTTCCTCATCAGAATAGATTTGAAGAAATGTAGCATTCCATCACTTGCCCAAAAAAAGCATATAATTCACACCACCCTTACGAAAAATAAGTTTATTCAAGTGTGCTATTAGTATACTTCTTTTAAACTAAAAAATAGTAAAGTATGCTTTTTGAGTGTATACTGCTTTTTGTAAAAAATAGTAAAGTATGCATCATTTTAGATTGAATGTTACTTTTAAGACCATAGGATTTATGTCGGCCTCAAATAAATCCTACTTGCATTTAATGTACTTGCTTATACTACAAAAGTCTAAATATACTTGAACTTTACAAAAATACACAAAAAAAAAAAAACTAAAAATACAACACTTTTTTAAAAGGCAACCCAATCACAACACAAAACCTCTTGAAAAGTGAAAAACCTCATTTTTAAAAAACAAATACAACATTAAGATGTTTTTAATTAATACATCCTCCCACAAAAATAATCCTTTCTAAATAAGTCAACATGTCTGAATCAGGGGAGAAAATATGCACAGATCAAGCACTGTTTATAAGAAAAAACACTGTCCAAAACTGCAATAAAAAAACAAAACTTTTTTAAAAGAAAAAATTTTGGTTGGGAGAAATATTTTGGTTGGCCAGAAGAGACAAAGACACTTTAAACATCTATCAGCACTCTCAATTCTGACGGCACCCATTCACTGCAGAAGATCCACTGAATGGTGTTTTCAATGCTGGAAATTTTGCAAACTGGAAGTTACATGAAGAAACAAACTCAAGTTTCCTACACTAATTGTTTTCTCTTTATTTTTTCAATGCTGGACATTTTGCAAACTGGAAGTAAAGTGATATGAAAGACATGAGGGTGACTAAATCATGACAATTTTCATGTTTGTGCAAAATATTCCTTTAACATCATACACTTGAAAACAGCTGAGTACTCCTACAAACCATAATTAAAACTCTTGTCACAAGTGCTTTTCTCACCATGCAGTATGTTTTAATGTGTTTCATTTACATTGTGTTTGAAATATACTTCAGAAAAAACAATGTTGAGTCTGGTTTATTTCAGTAAACAAAGTGCAGGTGCTGCATAACTCTCTAAAAAGGGAGGTGGTTTGCAGAAGATATTTGAAACATAAACAGAGAGTGTAGAAAAGCTCTTGAGATGTAAAGAGCCATGTCTGAATGAGGCGGTGAGTCACCTCCTGAATGTACTCTTCAAAGTCACAGATCTCAGCTCTCCTGTTCACTTCAGATGTACAAGTGTATTCAAGCCAAACTCAGCTTCTCAATTCAACCAAGATACTGTATGTCACAAAAGCACTTAAAGCAGTAAAGAAACTGCTGAATTTCCTGTTCACGTCAATTCTTGGCTGAAATGACTTGAGGAAAAAAAAACAGAGCAATTATATGTGTCGTGAGTAAGTTGTGAGGTATTATTTATCATGGAATAAATAGGAGAATCTCACGAAACCTGCACAGAAACATGTCCAGGTCACATTTCATCCCCAAAGCAAAATAAAAACTAGCAAGAAGCTATTTTTTGTCATTTAAGATATTTTAGGACATGACAATTACTATTTATCATTATCCATATTTAAAATACTCTTCATTGTAATGGGGACATTATTTAAATACATGTATATATCATTTAAATGATCAAGTCATGTATGTAGCATTATTTATACAGCATTATTTGTATATTAAAAAAAAATAAAAATTAACGTTTTAGTCAAATATAGGAAAGCAGTTGAAAATACAGTTTCCAGAAAAAAGAAACTAATGGGAATCATAATTACAAAAAAAAAAAAAAAAAAAAAAGGATGATGGTGGTGGTGGTGGGTGGGGGATGTCTTAAAATAGGTTTCATTTTCTAAGCAAAATTACTACTATAAATATTATTATTATTAATTAATGGGTGAAATGTGACGTTCTTGAAAGATTTCATGAGATCTCCTAGGGAAGTTATATTCAGACATCTGGGACTTAAGAGATAAGCGGTCATTTTCTTCATCATGTTTTTTTTTTTTTTTTGTTATTTAAGAAAAAAAACTTATTTCAATTTCAGTTTCATTATATCTGTCTCAGTCTACATTAAGCAAATCATCTGCATCTGCTGTGCCAAATTGTTTGCGATGGGTGGGGATTGTTTGAATAAAACAATGCTTTACGTTATGAATAATACAATGTGTCAACACATGAAAATTGATTTGTCCGAGGCACACAGTCTGATGTCTCCATTTCTGCTCCCTAATTATAACCTGGAAACTTCCTATTGGCTCTGTGTATATCTTTTCTACCGCTTCATTTTATAGCTTGTCGACTCGCACAGTATTCCAGACCGACAGTCATGTATGTATAACATTTACAAGTCCTCCCTATAAGGTTTGGCCCCAATCAAGCTTTTGTGATAATTACACACTGTATAAACGTTATAGTTCAGCACACAATAGGCCACTTGTCACTTACACCAATGATGATACATTACACCAGAAGTAATTAATACCCTCATCTTACAAGGACTTTGGGGTAATCAATCCCTGATATTTAACTTTAGAAACACAAGCTTAGTACCATGTGTCTCAAGTGAAACACTGCCCTGAAAAAAAAAGAAAAAAAAAATGGTGAAGGATTTACTTTGATTTGACTGTTTTCAGTCAGAAATTGCTAGTAAATGTCACTAATAATTGCAAAGAATTGCAAGTAACATTGGATTAAACATTTTGAACTAGAAAGAATTAAAGGGATGCCTTTTATGGACCTTGACACTGTTATTTACTTGGAAGTCTATGGGACAGTCACAGGCCTCCCGGTTTTCATCCAAAATATCTTAAATTGTGTTCCGAAGACGAACTGAGCTTTTACGGGTTTGGAATGACATGGGGGTAAGTGATTAATGACAAAATTTTCATTTTGGGGTGGAGTATCCCTTTAAGTAGTACTTCCCAAAAAAAACCCCTTAATCCTCCAAAAAAAAATGTTTTACAGTGTGTAAAGGTTTTTCCATGGCTTACCATTTTGAAGTGTATACAGCTGACGTGTTGAATCATCTGTTCACTGATTTCTGCCCTTTTCCCATCTTTTGTTCAGCTTTTCTTGAGTCGAGAAGCTCAAGCAAAAGGTTGCCATACATACGCTCCTGTTTTATCACTTTCTCTTTGTGTTCAGAGACAAAAGCATAAAGATTACCTCCAAGTCTTCCCATAATCCCCAAGGATACACATTCACTTTCTCTCCTGTCAGAAGCTATTCGATCAAGAGTCATGCCCTTCTAACTTGACAAAGGGTGTACATCTTAATGAAGTGAATATGTTCCGGTTAGCATGTGTTTTATTCCACTAAATTTGAAGCTAGCACTAGATCAAAGTAGAAAATATCATAAAAAGAAATTGATTTATGTGGCATGACTGTCGTTGCGCAATGTTTTGGGGAGTTTTTGTTGTGGGAGATCACTGTTTATGGCTCGTGTACACTTACAGGAGCTGTATTGTGTCATTACAGTGCGTTTTATGATTAAAGTGGTATTCAGAAATTAATCTGCATGATGAGGGTGCCGTGCTAAGTGCAACAAAACAAACCACCTCCGCTTAAACGCCTCTATTCAAAACACTTTGGTTGTTCCTTGCCATTATTTGTACTGAAACTGTATGCATGCTCTCACATGAATACTGATTTCTTCACAAGCCATTGATTTTAGCGTTCAGTGGCGACTAAATTGGTTTTCGTACTTGACTAAAGATGCTTGTCTTGCAGTGCAGTATTTGGTGAAGTTCAACATGGGGGGAAATATCTCTCAACCAATCAGCTGATGCTAGCTGACAGCGCAGCGGCTTTTATGCAGAGCTACTGTGAAAGTGTATAAGCAGATACTGTCTCAGGCTAATGAGGTATTATTTTTCAGATAATCTAATAATTCAGAGAGTGAAAGAAGCATTATTGATTTAGGCTTTTTTTTTTCATCTGTAATAAAGGCAAAGAGTGTCTGGAGAATGGCTTTTTAGTGTGTCTGCAAACTTTCCCTGTATACACATGATGCCAATGACAATAACAACTTTCAATATGCCAAAACACTGCTGAGATAAAGCCTCACTTCCTGTTTACTATCCTTGCATTCACCTGTTTTTGGAGTGTTGGGGCACTATTTTAACAATCTAAGAGCATGGTCTAAAGCGCACGGCGCAGGTGCACTCAGGGCATGTCTGAATCCACTTTTGCTAGTTTAATGACGGAAAAACAGTCCGCGCACCTAGGCGCATGGTCTAAACGGGTTGTCCCTATTCTCTTAATGAGTAATGGGTGTTTTTTGGCCATAACGTGCAATAAACCAACAAGAGTCTCGTCTCCCATCCCCTTTAAAAGCCAGTTGCGCTCGTGCCATGGCGGATTAGCTATTTACATGGCGGAATGTAATTTTTCATTTTTAAAAATGTTTTTGTGCTGCTGCGTGTCCCTGTATGTGTAATAAGCAAAGTGTACATGGGTTGTGCACCCGCCTATCGGCGCATATTACTAATGCGCTCTTTAAATAACAAAGATAAAATATTGTGCCAGACTTTAGAGCAGGTTTGTGTTGGTCTATGGCGCAGTCTATTTCAGTTCCTCAAAATAGCAACGTGCCAAGAATGCATCTGAACACACCTCACACCAGACCAGCACACCCAAGAGCCCACAAATGGGCACAAATGCATTTGCCATTTAATAAACGCAGTGCAGGACGGGAAAATGAGAACAGCATCGGGCTTTGCACGCGCCTTGCACCGGGTGTATGATAGGGCGCTTGGAGGTTAAATGGCTTTGAAAATTAATATAAATCCAATTTGCCCTGAAGCTTATGGACTGTTGGCTGAACGTTTGATGCATATGGCACTCAAAATGCAAAACAATTTGGGAGTTTCAAAGTCGTCATCTGATTGGTTGAATTCTACAGGTTTTCTGGGAGATGTGTGCTCTTAGAAGGCTTGGAAACAAAGCTGTTGTGATGCCAAACCCCCTCATGGAAGAAGAAAGCCAGTGATCACTTACCAGGATCAACTAAACACTGGATTTTTTTTAAGTATGTGAAGCTCACAACATATACTCTACACCATTGTTGCAGTAAACTTTCACAACATTCTTGAATGAATGATTTATTAGATGCACGCTGGTCTGTATTGTACGGACATTGAATTAATTCCCCAAATCATGACACAGAACAAAACAAATTGTGATTGGTGGTTTTACCTGTAAGTCAGGTGGCCTCTTGGTGATCTTTGGCCAATGGAAGCTGCAATGGAATCCAGACATTCTGCCATCAGTCTGAACGTCTGACTACGCAAGACTAGACAAGCTGTGTAAGAATTGCCATGAAAAAAATATTTTGAATCTGTTCAAAATGGCAGAATGGCAAATGGTTGACCTTGAAAAACTGGTACTCATAGCATTTCAAGAAGAGTTTAACCCTTTCACACATAAGTTTAAAGACATAATGAAATTTTGACCAGTTGAAGCATCCGCATTATAGATGCTGATCACGAAGCCACCTTTATCTTTTCCTTTTATCCTCAGAAACATCAAAAAAAGCAACAAAGTACTTTTTGAAGCATTTTAATGTAATCATTAGTCTTTGCTATGAACAAAAGTCCTTTATAATGAGTCAAAATATGTCCTGATGGGACGACTTCCCCATAGAGAGGAGATAAAGAAACCTTCTTTTCCCTTCAGAGGGTGTTACTTTGGTATTCCCTCCTCCTGAATATCAAATTGCCTGTTGGGTTTTGTGGACTCAAGCATAAGCTCGTAAAGGTTTCCAATCTGCTCGTCCTGAAAGTGTTTGAGTTTCCCTTCTGATAAATCAGCACCAAATGCCAACTTCTTGTTTCCCACCGCTTCCAGTATCTGCGTCTGTAGGGTGTCTTTGTAGTTCTGCACAGAAAATAAGACGGAGACAAGAACATTACTTATGAAAACATAAGCAGCTTGTTGGACTTTGGTGACGTGACCAAAGCCTCAAAAGTCGTGTGCCTGTTATTGTTTCTTGTATTGATTTTACATTCGGACACAAGTGTGGTATTCATTTGATAGAGCGCTATTGATTTACTATAACAGCCTGTGACAATGATTTATTTCTATTTGTTGGAGATTCATTGATTGCAATTCACACAATGAAACACAGGTCATGGGGGTTGCTGGGGAAAATGTAGGATCAGGAAATCCACAAGGTCTAATGGAGGTCAATGCCTACTGTTCTTTTGCAGCCTGCTGAAATCACTCCCCTATATCAGTGATTAACATCTGTATGAAAGGTCCACAAAGGTCTACAAGTTTTACAAAAAGTCTTACAAAACTGACATTCTTAAACTTTCAAGAAAAATTGGCTTTCAACGTATCAGAGCTTCAGGTTCTTGTTCTTAACTTGTTAAAGAATGGTTATTCCATTGTCGAAACATACTGGCTCTTCAAAGTGCATTCTTCAACTATTTTTCATGACGCACTATTGCGTTGTTCTTCAAGGTCTACATTCTTTTGCTACTGTGGTCAAAACACAGCATCAAAATATTCTCACAGACTGTGTTTTATACTGAATGTACAGCACCACAATGAAAGAAATGAACAAACATGTAGTCCGATACATTCGTTTACAGAGGTGTAAAGAGTACCTGAATACCATACATGAGAAAAAGTACAACCCTTACAGCTAAAAATTTGGAAACCAATTCCAATAATGACTTGAGTAAAAGTCTTGGAGTATCTGATTAACAGCATTATACTCATGTAGGCGGAATAGGCTCAAAGGTGCACTAGTCGTCAACACCTAAGAGAAATGCCAGTGAAAAACAAGAAAAAGTTGATTTGCGAGTAAATCAATCATGTTTATTGTTTTGAAATCAAAATAAAATGGAACACCTATCACCATAATCAATGTCGACACAACGGCCTCTTAAACCAATATGTTTCAAAACAGTTCTCGGCCATGTCCTCATCTCATATATGAAACACCTGTGATTCACATCTACCTGCTAATGCACTAGTATTCACATGAAATAGCCATGTTGACAAGTTTGGGTGAGTAAGGGCAAAACGCACAAGATATAGTGCCTTCAATACCATGTAGATAGCAATATACAGTTAAGTACAGAAACTAATTACATTTACTTGAATACTTTACACCACTGTTTGTTTAAATGAATCAATCAAATAGACTTGATTCACTATACAATTTTGCTGTATTGAAACCTATTATGATTGTTATCGTATTTGTTTTGTTATTGTTAATTATTGTGGGTTGGTTATTCTCAAAAGTACTAAAAGAATCATTGACTGGAATCAGAATCTGAACCAGATTTGGTACGTAATATTCATATCCTCAATCCTTGTAAGACTCTAGTACACACAGTCTCAGACTGCCACACTAACCATATTTACACTGTACTGCTGATTCGCTCATATGAGCTTGGGTTTTCTGACATCTTACTTGAAACTTGTCCATCACATCTGTCACGATCAAACCTACAAGACATTAGAGAGAGACTCATTCAGAAAAACACACTGAAAACAAAACCATTAAGAACTCTCATTCACTCTCCTAACGTCTTGGAATTTGGATGCAATTCAATTTTGGAAGCATAAGGCCATTTGTCTGAGAAACTTCCTCCTCTACATAATGTAATTAGATTGAACATTTGCCATGGAGTAATATTTTAAGAATGGAGGGGATGTGGGCATGCTGAATGGCAAGCTTTTTGGTGAAGCTCACCTTCTGAATATAAACACCTCACTTCCCATCGCAATGACGTAGTCAGGCAACCCGTTTCATGCTTGTCTGGAATAGCCTGACTTTCCCAAGGGCACAGAACTTTAAAGATCTATGCCGATAAATAGATTAGCTCTATGTCCACTACTTTGTATGTACAGAATAGCTTGGAAACATGCTGTTGAAATACCAGTGGATTTACTGTTATGTCAGTAATCATTTAGAAGATGCTTTTATCCAAAGTGAAATATAGTAAATAGTAAAGTACTTTTGTTCATAATACAATTATTACATCCCATGGGAGCAACCTGAGGTTAATGGAGATGGTTAATGGAGAAGGCACCGATATAACAAGCAATGTCTCCAACAAAATCTGTCTAAAACAAAAGTGTTTTAGAGTTCAATTTGGTGGTTTACCTAACAGAAAACTTTGTGCTGACTGTGAAACACCTTTGAACTGCCATTGGGCCATGATGATCATATAATGCTGTGGAGCTCAAACCTTCTTTGATGTGCGAAATATTTCCCGGTTTATTTCTTCATTCAGTTCATTAAGGTCAAACGAGTGAAAACTAGAAGTACACTGTACTGAACAGTTTGTGAACCAGCAAATTTAGTTAACTAGCAATTTGTCACACCTGTTTTGATGGCTATGTGCAACAAGAAATCTAAAATAAGCCAGAAATAAACTCAAATTCTTGGTCTTGTTTTTATTTTGATGGTACTTGTGTTCATGTTCGTCTTATCATTATAACCAACCACTCCTTATTTAATCAACCACCACTCACTCCTCCCCACCCACAGAAATAACCTTACTTACTTCCTTTCAATCAAAAATGAAAGCACGACAAATAACACATATCATAAAAAAATTATCGCATATGCAAGCAGATGCATTATGTAAAATAACATGCTAGTCCCGCTAGTCTACGGGTGTGCGTGCAAAATGTAAAATAACATGCTAGTCCCGCTAGTCTACGGGTGAAGCAGATGCATTATGTAAAATAACATGCTAGTCCCGCTAGTCTACGGGTGTGCGTGCGAATGCTGCACATACTAGGCGCTTCAGATCAAAGCCTCAGTAGTCTGACAGCGCTAGTCAATGTCAAAATGACTGAGATGGCCAATCAAATCAAAGTAGGCGGGGTTTACACTTCACAGAAGCAGAGCGCGAAGCGTCAGTTTAATATTAAATGTTAAATATTAAATAGTTTAGTTACTTAAAAAACAGCGATTTTACCCCCCCGTTGCTGAGAAATATAATGTAGCGATTCAGTATCGATTAATAAAAGTCGCGTGGCAGCGCTGTAAAGTTTATGAGCTTCTGATTGTTACTTTTTGCACAGCGCAATCTCAGATCTGTGTGCCAGTGGTGTGTGTGTGTGTGCGCATCAATTAAAGCAGTGCATTAACGGTGATTAAACTGTTTTATTGCATTGGCCTTGTCACACACACACATACAGGTGCATCTCAATAAATTAGAATGTTGTGGAAAAGTTCATTTATTTCACTAATTCAACTCAAATTGTGAAACTTGTGTATTAAATAAATTAAATGCACACAGACTGAAGTAGTTTAAGTCTTTGGTTCTTTTAATTGTGATGCTTTTGGCTCACATTTAACAAAAACCCACCAATTCTCAACAAATTAGAATATGGTGACATGCCAATCAGCTAATCAACTCAAAACACCTGCAAAATGGTCTCTCAGTTTGGTTCACTATGCTACACAATCATGGGGAAGACTGCTGATCTGACAGTTGTCCAGAAGACAATCATTGACACCCTTCACAAGGAGGGTAAGCCACAAACATTCATCGCCAAAGAAGCTGGCTGTTCACAGAGTGCTGTATCCAAGCATGTTAACAGAAAGTTAAGTCGAAGGAAAAAGTGTGGAAGAAAATATGCACAACCAACTGAGAGAACCGCAGCCTTATGAGGACTGTCAAGCAAAATCGATTCAAGAATTTGAGTGAACTTCACAAGGAATGGACTAAGGCTGCAGTCAAGGCATCAAGAGCCACCAAGGAATTTGGCTACACTTGTCGTATTCCTCTTGTTAAGCCACTCCTGAGGTGTCTTACCTGGGCTAAGGAGAAGAAGAACTGGACTGTTGCCCAGTGGTCCAAAGTCCTCTTTTTCAGATGAGTGCAAGTTTTGTATTTCATTTGGAAACCAAGGTCCTAGAGTCTGGAGGAAGGGTGGCGAAGCTCACAGTTGCTTGAAGTCCAGTGTTAAGTTTCCACAGTCTGTGATGATTTGGGGTGCAATGTCTTCTGCTGCTGTTGGTCCATTGTGTTTTTTGAAAACCAAAGTCACTGCACCCGTTTACCAAAATATTATGGAGCACTTCATGCTTCCTTCTGCTGACCAGCTTTTTGAATATGCTGATTTCATTTTCCAGCAGGATTTGGCACCTGCCCAAACAGTCAAAAGCACCAAAAGTTGGTTAAATGACCATGGTGTTGGTGTGCTTGACTGGCCAGCAAACTCACCAGACCTGAACCCCAGAGAGAATCTATGGGGTATTGTCAAGAGGACAATACCCCAATGAGAAACAAGAGGCCAAAAAATGCAGATGAGCTGAAGGCCACTGTCAACCACCTCAGCAGTGCCACAAACTGATCACCTCTATGCCATGCCGAATTGAGGCAGTAATTAAAGCAAAAGGAGCCCCAACCAAGTATTGAGAACATGTACAGTAAATTAACATACTTTCCAGACGGCCAATACTTCACTAAAAATTATTATTTTTTATTTTTTATTGGTCTTATGAAGTATTCTAATTTGTTGAGATCGTGAATTGGTGGGTTTTTTGTTAAATGTGAGCCAAAATCATCACAATTAAAAGAACTAAAGACTTTAACTACTTCAGTCTGTGTGCACTGAATTTATTTAAAACATGACTTTCACAATTTGAGTTAAAAAACTGAAATAAATGAACTTTTCCACGACATTCTAATTTATTGAGATGCACCTGTACAGTATGGTCACACTGTATATCTGTTCATTTTTTTTTTTTTTTTTTTGTAAAGTTTAAAAAACAATTTATGAAAAATCTTCAGAAACTACTTGCATGAAAATCAAATAGGCCTATTGTTTTTTTGTATCACATCATTTAAAAATGTACTGTATAAATACAGGATACATAAAAAAATGGGGGGATAGGGGTTATTGGCACAGTGGTTAACCAGAAAAATTGAAAATGCCATGTCATGCCGAAAAAGTTGCCAACCTCTGGTCTATGGAATTTATTCAACAGATTTATCGTCCACCAAATGAAAATGGCAAAGCCTCTTATGAAAAAGAATGCACACATCTTTCACTCCATCACATTCTCTGTTTCTCCCCTTTTCTTTTATTCCTCAGGGAAAGCTTGTCTGTTACCATGCTGTCGATTTATTAGGCGATGAGAAGTCCCCTGGGTGCTCTGCTGTAACTGGATTAAAGTGAACACTCAGTGCTCCTAATCACATTTGGAGGCACGCTCTCCGTCTGTTCCTGGCTCCGTTGCCCTTCCTTGTTTTTTTCCTAGCAGTGCTTTGAAAAACGAGACCCCACAGTGATTCACTCACCTCCGAATGAACAAGTAGGGAGGGGGTCCTTACACACCGGCTCCTTCCCAGAACTAATATCAGAGTGGACTCCTCCATTCACAGCTGAGCAGAGACCGAGTGTAAAGCAATCCCAAAATCCAGTGAGCTGCCTACCTAGACAACATCTTAAAGGGAGTTTTTTCCCACCCTCACGTCATCCCAGACATATGACTTTCTTTCCTCTACAAAACACTTTCTTAATATCTGCTCCACAAAAGAAAGTAAGTCATACAAGTTTGGGCCAACATGAGGGTGAGTAAATGATTAATACATATAACAAAGAGAAGATGTCCAAGCACTGAGCCTTGAGGAACCCCAGTAGGAAGAAGTTGTGACTTAGAAACCTCACATCATACATCTAGCAGCAAGGTGCATGTTGTTCCATGAGTGAAACGACTTGAAAATCTGGTCGTGTCTGATCCTCACTCGTTAAGTGAATGATGCCCAATTTTTCTCTGTAACCATTTACAAAGTCGGCATGTGTAGGACTAATTTTAAAAATCTGTTTAAAGTCCTGTAGTGTATTGTGGTCTTTAGGGTAATGTGAGTCATCTTTAAATGATTACAGATGAAGATACTGTACCATATTTTTTTACAACATAAAGGCAATCCTGTTCTTCTTCTAGTAAATATACATTCAGCATAGCACTTCATCTGCTTAAACCTGCCTCTTTCAACCGCAAGCTCTTATTCAGATCTGCCTCCATCCAATCAACAAACAATGACTAGAACCGAATAGTTATGGGAAGTGCATTGCCTTTCCTCGAAAAACAATACTTTCAGACACTTCATTTCAATTAACTTATTGGAAAAATTATTCAGCAGTTCTTTTACATCATCACATGATGTCATTAATGCATAATATCATCCCTGCAGGTAAACATACATGCACAAATAGATTTAAATAAAGCCATGTTTAAATGTGTGTAGCAGATTTACATTTTATTCAATTAATTGTTATTAAAGAAACTTACATTTCACCCCCGAGTCATCAGTTCACACATGCTCATATTGTTAACAGCTCATTGACTTTCATCAACACAGACATGTCCAAGTCTGGAACTGTTCTCAGTTCAGTGTATTGGTGACTTGAGAGCTATTGTAACCAACTCTTGATCTGAGAACTGCTGTCACAGTATCTGTACTGTTGACACAAGAACTACCGCCTCTGGTTCACAGTTATGTGAATATTTCACTCCCCTTTATGAAACCCTTGGCAGTGAGTTCAAATGTCTAAAAGAAACAGTGGTAACAATACTGTTCCGTCATTAATGAATAGCTATACAAGAACACATGTGTAACTCAATATTAGCACTCTAGTAACTAGTAATAAGTCATGAGATCTAGTGACTAGTCTAAAGCCCCTTTCACACTTAAATTCTGCATAATACACGGGTAATGTGTCCCGGTAATTGTTCCCGGATCGTTAGATTTTGGTTCATTCACGCTGCCAGTGGTTTACCGTAATCTGTGCGTGCGTTCACACACAACCTGTAAAGGTCCCGTAATGACAAGTGACATCAGGATGTGATGTGTAATGTACGAGTCGAAAACGCTAGACATGTTAACTTTGACTTAAGCTTGCGAACGATCTCAGCTTCAGCGTGGCTAGTGAGGAGCTAACTGATCTCTGCTTCATTACAGTTTGCACATATTTTTTCATCACAAACATTGATCTGCCTTCAAAACACCCGGCAAAAGAGTCGCACAATAACGTGCGTCATCACTATGACACACCCTTTACAGCATTGGTTCTGGCTTTTGTTTACACAGAGCTCGTTCCAGGTATATTAACAGGATGTAGTAACACTTAAGTCATTGCTATCCAAGACCTTACACATATCTCAAAAGCTTACATTTTGACGTTAATCAATATTAGGGAGTTACTATGCTTCACACTTTAGAATATTGATCTAAATAATTAGTAGTTTGGTAATACTTGAGTCATTACTAGTGGGTAACCATGATCTTCACTTTAGAATTAATTATACATTATGCATAATTCACATTAATTGTGAACCTGTATAGTAGCTCTTAGTAATTCTCCGGGATACATGAAAAAAAAAATAGTAGTTCCTGATTAGCTAACTTTCAACTGAGCACTATTACTTACTAAACCATTAATCAGAGTTTCTTGTTAGTTGATAGTGGTTACTAGAATGTTATTAATGAATTAGTTATTTGTTCCTGTGTAGTTATTTATTAATGACAGAACAGTATTCTAAAGTGTTACCGAAACAGTCCTTAGTTCACTTACAGTGTGCTGTTGGAGTAACTGAAGCGCTGCTAAGAAGAGGTAAAATCTGACATCATCATATAAGCTGATATATTGTCTCATTTCAAGTCGACTGACCATCAAGCACGTCCGTCAATTTAAAGTGAGTAACTGGTGAATCAGTGTTGACTCAAAATGCAGACAATCCAGTTCACTAAAAGGACCAGTTCAAAAGAACTATTCGTTCATCACTAGAGATCATTAAAACCAAGTCCCTTTAAGACACTGTGAGTGTATATTAGCACCATTTGTTGTTTGCTTTTGGTGTCTGCTAGAACATTTGGAAATGGTGACAAATGACATCAGAATTAACAAGCGGATATTAGTAAATGGGACTTTTCCATGTAAGACATGTTCCTGGATCAACATACTTTGTTGATCCTGGAACAACAACACTGTATTGTGGTAACTTCTACTCCTATACCTAATTATAAATTATACGTAAACTAATGGGAGAATAAGAATGACACCCCTAATCTAAACTTTAGGTGTGTTGATTTAGGCTGTGGCTGCAGATCAATGAGATTTGCCTCTTCAAATTGGGAAAGTCAGACACTTTCTACTTCCTGTAGTAACTTGCACATGGTGTTTTGCATACTTTGCACATGTGAAATGGATTAGATGAAAAAACTGTCAAATATACAGATGTTTACATGTAGAAACAGAAACACTTTCCATTCAATACTTTCTGTACTGCTGTAAAACTATAAAGATTAACATAAGCCTAGAGTATTTAAATACCAGTAAAATGGGTTCTTTTTTATATATAAGTTTTAACAGTGACGTTTACAGTAATATGGCACTGGCTCTGTCTCAAATCAAACTAAAGTAAGGTTTGTTCGACTTGTGTGCAGGGCTACACAGATGATTGGTGTCCGACTTCATGCTGGTACTGTATAAAGCAGTACATAAAGCACTGAATGAAAATTGTTTCTGCTGCCACATGTAAACATCTGAAACGACATTTTATCCACTTCATCTGTCATAAAGAACACAAACAAAAGTGTCCAACTTCAAGTTTCTGTTTTCAACTAAAAACCTGAACATGCCTCTTAACTGGAAATTAATCAGTAAAAAAATTTTTTGTTAGTTGCAGTGTTGTTTAACAAGGATGTTGATCCAGGAATAGGGTGTGAGTGACATTTGGTAATTTTGTAATCATCTCTTCCGAAAATGTTTGCTTTGCATGATGCTGCATCCAAACCGTATATGTCAGTGCAGTATGTCATGATTATTATTGATTTAGGTCTAGATAGACTATAAGCAGAGAGAAGCAATACATAAATAAATACAGTTTCTAAATCTTTTAATGCTTCTCAGCTGGAAATCTATTGATTGATCTTTATGTTAAATACATTGTTTCTTTCTTGTGTTTTCAGGGCCCTGGATGCTGTTCAGATTTAGCCATCTCTTTTCACTACATAGACGCAGTGCAAATGCATACTTTAGAGTACTACACCTATCACTTACACCCATATGGATATAAATACAGATTTAACCCAGATGAACGCTCAGATAATAGAAATAACAACTAATCCAAAAATAAGACAGCATTCAAAATGTAATCTTTATAAGTGAAATGTATTAATAAATGTATACATTACTTCAATGTACCATTAAATATAAATCATGTTATAATTATTGTTCTATAAATATTAAAACAGGTTTTACAAAGACTAACTACTTTATTGCCCGAAACATTAATAACAGCTTTGGAAACACAGTGGTCTAAATATAAAAAATACTAGTAAAGGCAAGAAAATTGTTGGTTTCATTGTTGGAGTCATTAAAGGAAACATGAATAATTAAACATGGATGAACATTGTTGAAATAATTGAAGGAAATGACGTTAATCATACAATATAACACAAATTTAACATACAATACTTTGCATAATATTTTAACACAGATTTTTAATGTTAGTCTTTTTGCATTTTAAATATGCATGCACTTAGAAAGAGCAGTGACTACTTAAATGATTTTGTCATGATCAGTGCTAAAAGTGGGCTTATGCTGTACACATTATTAGTCATTTTGTGCAATGCTTTCCACTAACATAAAGCAGGGACCTCCTGTTGCATATTGTATCGTTACATTTAAGCCTGGTTTATACAATATTAATGTATTTACATACTTTATGATACTCACATTGCAAATCATTAAGATAATCATGGATTTAGAGAGGCAGACACTTGTGGAGTTTGATGGGGTAGGCACAATTTAGCAGAACTTTAGACTAGGTTTGGTTGAAATAAAAATAAATGTATGTAAATTTAAAATTAAATAAAAATATATGTATTGACTCATTTATTTTATGAAAACAAGGGATGTACTAGCACCTCTTTTTTCCACTTTGAGCAGAAGAAATGGTGGAGTTCAAGGATGTAGATGAATTAGTTTCTTCATGTGAACAGATCTGGGGAAATTTAGTTAGCTAATTGATAGACTGGGGTGGTGTGGAGTATTGTGTTGTTTTTTCCAGCTGTTTGGACTTTCATTCTGATGGCACCCATTCACTGCAGAGGATACACTGGTGAGCAAGTGATGCATATGCTAACTTTCTCCAAATCTGTTCACATGAAGAAATAAACATGTAACTCTACATGTTGGATGTCCTTTAACAGAAATCACAATTAACAGAAATATTTACTATTTCTGTGGAAGGAATATAAAAAAATTAAGAAATTCGTAAAACATTCAGTGCGACTAGGAAAAAATATGGTACTTTTAATATACATATTATTCTCTAGAAAATGGAGAAGCATTAGTCTAGTAAACATTATTTAAAATAGTGTTGGCCCAAAGGACAAATCTAATCCACAGTCAGTGCAGTAGGATTCCTTACTGTTCTCATAAAACACATGTACGACCATGAAAATGTATCTGCATAGTGCATGATTGCAAAGTCGAGGCATGCGCTTCACAGTGAGGGTGTTATGTCTGCACACAAGTGTTTTGACAAAGGTCTTCCGTCTCGAAACGATTGCTGTTGCCTTGGCAGCCACCATACCAGAACTGTGCGCACGCATTGGCCTCTGGGTCGTAGTACCACATCACCCTGTACTCCCTACATGGCCCAGGATCCAATCCCAGCCTACAGCCTACCTCTGAAAAACAACAACAACAACATACATCTGAAGTACTTCAAACTAAACAAAATCAGGTTTCAGCCTAAATTTAAATGTGAACATGCAAGATGCAAGATTTATAATACATGTTAATACCAGGAGTAAACATCAGTCAGCCTATAATTGTGGTGCAAGCGAGTGTGTTTACCTTTCATGAAGGTGTTAGGCTGAAGGACCGGTGGAGGTAGAGTTCGTGGAGCTGGGATAATTTCTGGAACAGGCCGCCAGTTTATGGGCGTCTGGGGTCCCACTAATGAGATGGAGTATTGTCTTGTCCTATCTCCAACTGGGACATCTGTCACCTTAGGAAGCTCATTTAAAGACTCATCAACAAAGGGCATCCTGTTGTTGTTGTTGTTAATATGCATCTCGTCATAGTCATCTGGAGAAGAAGTGGTCTCAAACTCAGTTGGAAGTGCAGCCTGTGATAAAGAGATAGTTTCAGACTGTGTGGCATTGGACCGGGCAGAACATCTCATCTGGAAACACAAGCTCTTTCCAGCATCTTCATCTACGGTTTACATTATGAATAAACATGGATCATTTGTATTGATTTGCATTTGGAACAAATGTATTACTTTCTTAGAAGTATGAAAAAAATGACCTCTTTTCCCTCTGTGATGAAATAATTCCTGGTGGGAGCCTCAGTTCTGTCTGGAACTGGCTCAGAACCAAATGGAGGGAATGTTTTGCCGTTTGGGCTGAAGAGCATTCCATCATCATTCTCACAGATCTGACTCAGCAGTTTACTCTCAAGTGCTGAAAATTCACAGTAAGTTAGCTTAAAATATTTAGCCAATTACAACATATCTAAAAGAAATCCAGGCGTACATACTTTGCAGTTTCATGAAGTCATCAATCAAGTAGACATAATCTTCATCAGGATCAAATGCCAAAATGTTCATCTCATTCTTAAACTCTGCATACTGGGCGTCACTGCTGTTCATGATGCCAACCACGAAGATTTCAATCGCAGCATTGTGAGCCTCTTCCGCAGCATCCTTCAGCCTCACTGAATCCCGCTTGTCGGCCAGACCGTCTGTCAGCACGACCGCAATCTTTCTTACACCCGGCCGTGCTGCTCGGAACAGCTGGGTGGCCTGGCGGATAGCACTACCACTGAAAGTGCCCTCGCCTAGGTACGGCATCCTGCGCACAGCAGCTTTGATGCTTTCCCGGTTGGACAGCTGTTGTAAACTGGTCACAACCACATCCACGTGACTGAAGAGCACCACCCCAACACGTGTGGCTTCATGGCTCACGGACAAGCGATCGATCAGTGTGTTCACAAAATCCTTCACCAACTCAAAGTTCTCTGGACCTATACTCTCTGAGCTGTCAATGATAAAGACCAGCTCCAGAGGACTCGTCCTGCATTTCAGACCACATCCTGAGAGAAAACGCACAAAAAGTAATTGACTCCACCTAATGCAGTACCTATATATAGATTTTTGTTTGAAAAACAGGGATGGTTATATACCACATATTTCACGGATTATTCTGATCACCTGGTCTCGCTGTGGGATCAAGTTCAATGTATGTTATTTGTACAATAGCATTCAGTGTTCTGAAAAAAGTTTGAAGAAAAATGTTTTGACTCACAGATAGGCCAGGCTCTCCCTTCTCTCCTTGTTTTCCCTATAATTTAAATTGAATGTTTTTATTAACAGAGTAAATTTTCAAGGTATAATCTACATTATCCTGAAACCTCAGGTTAAGGTAAATACTGAATTAAAGGTGACCTACAATCTGTTGCGGTTCCATTAGTGTAATGATGTGGTCATGTTTATTGTTGTTCGCCAGATTTTCACAGACGAAATAAAGCCATGTCAGTAGGAGTCTACATGATTGGGAATATAACATGAAGGCGAAAGACTTTCCCACACATATTTTGCATTGGGTCCAATTTCTTCACACAGTTACCACGGATTGTGGTATGTGGTCCATTCAGACCATCTTTAGGTCTTTGTCTGGACTTGGACTCTACCCTGTTATGGTCTTAGCCTTGACTTAGACTCAGTCTACACAGGTCTCAGACTCAAATGATTCAATCTCAACTACAACACTGTCCGGTAAACCATGCATACATCAACTGGAACTGAATGTGATCCTTGGCTAATGGGTAATTTGATATTACCTTGACTCCTGTTTGTCCAGGCATTCCATGTTCTCCTCTCTCTCCTTTTCTCCCACGTTCCCCTGCTAGGCCCCTGTCACCCTGAAACCATCAAAATTTGTTAATTCTCATTGCACTCATTGCATAAGTAACATAAGTATTAACTGTACTGACATGTAATACAATTGGTCAGTGACAATGTAGTACCTTCTCTCCTAGCAGTCCATCACCTGGAGGCCCTCTAGGGCCAGGGGGCCCTTGAAACCCAGGATCTCCCTGTGATGACAAAATGTTTATTTAAAGGTCTAAGATTCTGTATTGTAAAGTGTTTTGCTTGTTGTCCATGCTGATAGTAAGGCCTTCAAGCCTTGGGTCCTTACCTTGGGACCCTGAATTCCCTCTCCTGGAGGTCCTGGAAGACCAGGAGCACCAGGTTGGCCAACTGCACCCTATAAAAATCTCATATGCATTAATCAGTGTTGAATATATACTGAGCCAATGCACATTTTATTTAAAGAAGTGTTATTGGACCTTTAGTCCCATCAGTCCAATTCCTGGAGGACCTGAAGGGCCAGTCACTCCAGATAAGCCCCGGTCTCCCTGAAAACAACAACACCAACAAACACCGGTTTAGCTGAAATTCTAGACAAGACTTCACTGACTTTCAGAAAGACAGAGTAATCATTTATTGTGAATTGCATAATGACAAATACCTTTGGTCCAGGAATTCCTTGTCCTTCAGGTCCAGCTTCACCTGGTGGCCCAGGCAACCCTGGAAGACCCTGAGAATATATTGTATGCATAGTTATTGCTGGTTTTGTTTTCAGGGGTTGATCTTATGAAAGTCTTTGTCTCCTTTACACACTTGTGGTCCGGGGTAACCCTCCCCCTTCATTCCTTGTGGCCCCACTGGTCCTGGACTTCCTCTGTCACCCTGAAATATGCCACCATAGATTTTATTAGAGCAAAAAAACTCCCATTAAACAAAATACTAATATGTCTTTGAGGCTATAACCTTAGGGCCTGTAGTCCCGACACCTGGCTCTCCAACAGGACCCGGGGAGCCTGCAGGTCCTGGCTCACCCTAACAAAAAACATGCAACCGACACAATGATATGTACATATCTATGATACATACAGTAATATATAACATAAGGTTGGAATGTAAATAGCCAGCCATGTTGGCAAAGGCTATTTTCACTAGCTTAACCCACCAATGCTCAGATATTTACCTTTAGTACAAATATTACTTCTTTTTTTACTTTGTGTGAATAGTATCTACAGTATCACTATTTGCACCTAGTGAGACATATACACACCTTTGAACCAGGTAATCCTCGACCCGGAGGTCCAGGTAAGCCCATCATACCTAAACTTCCTGGTTCTCCCTATGCATGAAAGAAAATCTGTTATTACCAGTTTTTTAATAGTGTATATAAGACAAATAGGACAGTGAGAGATCAGAGACCGGGGAATATATTTTGGATTTTCTATGTATTTTATGAGTTTATGGGTTTTATGGATTAATATTCTCACAACCCAGCATGTCTGTTAAAGGACTGGTTATGAGCAGCCATAAAAGCATACAACCAAACCCTTAAGACTTTTTATGAAGTCCTTAAAAGTCATCTGACATTCCAAATCTCTAAAGATTGTATGTGTTTTAGCTCTGTCACTGTCTCACCCACCTTGGCCCCTGGGGGTCCTGCTGCTCCAGCACTTCCTGGGAGACCCCTCTGTCCTTTATCCCCTCTTTCCCCCTGGAGAGATTCACAAACACAATTTACAATGACATTTTCCCCTTCAGGACATTCAGATGAGACAGTATTTCAGTACATCGCCAGGTCACATCGCCAGGTCACATTTAACCCCCAAATCAAATTTAGTAAATTGCATTTCTCATTTTCAGTGGTGATTTGCATGTAATGCTTACTTACTATAACAGTAAAAAAAAAAAAAAAAAAAAAAAACTGTTATACAAGTTTTTTTTTTTTTTTTTTTATCAAAACCAGCATGAATGAAACACTGTACCACAAATACTACCACATTGATAACTGTAAGGAAAATGTAATAATATAAAAATAGTATTACATTTTTAATGCTTTTGAAAGATGTATTTTATGCTTACCAAAGTTGGATTTATTTGAACAAAAATACAGAAAAAAACAGTGATATTTGAAATTACAATTTAAAAGATTTTTTTCAATATTTTACAAAATAAAAATAATCAAAAATGTAATTCATTCCTGTGATGGCAAAGCTGTTTTTTTCAGCAGCCATTTTTTCCTGTCTTCAGTGTCACATGATCCTTCAGAAATTTTTCTAATATGCTGATTTAGTGCTCAAGAAAAATTTCTTTTTATTATCAATTTTGAAAACAGAATTTATTTGAAAACAAATTATTTTGTAACATTATAAGTGTCTTTACTGTCAATTTTGATCAATTTAATTTCTTTCAAAATGAATGAATAAGTAAAAGGAGAGAGAGGAGTTTGCATTTTTACTGTAATGTAAAGCGCACATTAAATGGCTTGAAATATATTACTCTCATTGTCACCCAAAAAGGGCAAATATCGGTTTCTGGAAATGGCCATTCACATGTGTGACTCTGTCAATAAGTTTACACCGTGAATCACTATTTGACCATAAGAGCTGCATTTAGATGTCAATTATAACTTGATCTATACAGTTGTGGTAACTAAGAAAACCTATCAGAGCGTCATTGTACCTTCTCACCAGGAATCCCTTTCCCAGGTGAGCCCTCTGGACCTCGAACACCAGGTAAACCCATCTCACCCTAACAAAATGAAGAAAAGGGTGAGTAAACACATGTAAACAGGAATTCAGTGCACGTTATGGTGAAAACCCACAGCTTTATTAAATGCTTTCCTATATTTACATTCATAAAACAGATAAGAAAGAGTTATAGTAACAGTGGCCAGAAATATGTAGACATTAAAATCACACCAAATAACTTCATATGACTTCATTCATTCATTTTTAACGCTGATCCATTGGTTAAATTTCAAATGAAATAGTAATCATATTATGAGAAAACTGTGACCTAAGGCATTGTGTCCTACCTTTGGACCCACGGATCCATCTTCACCTGGGATACCAGGAATACCAGGTGCTCCATCTTTGCCTGGTTCTCCCTAAAAACATTAAATCATTAGATAGCTATTACACAAAACATTTTGATGCTATATACTAAATACTGTATATTGAAAATACGGAAACAAACTGAAAATATTTTATTTATGACATTAAAATTGTACATACTTTTGGTCCTGGTTCTCCTGTTCCTCTTTCACCTTGCAGTCCAGATTCTCCTGGAAAGCCCTGATCACCCTGGGATCAATTTTGAATACACTGAATATTTACATAAAATAACAAACCCAATCACACAAAGCCCTTAATGGAATAATTCACCCCAAAATAAAAATGCTGCATAATGGTTTGTAACAGTGTTATTTTAGAATTATTTTTAAATAGTATTTATTAATATAATACAATATATTTTTTAAAATATTTACAGTTTTTATTAAATTCATTAAGTTCAAATGAAATTTAATTCATTTAATTTCATTAAGTTTTAGCACATTTGTTATATGCTTTTGTCAATTTTATTTGTTTTTTATTTCTATTCAGCTTTAATATTTTTAATTCAGTTTTATTTTTAGTAATTTTAGGACTTAAACTTATTTATTTCTGTAAGTTGCCAGGGATATTTTTCAAATTTTTGTTTGGAAACAAAAAAAAACAGACTTTTTTTATAATTCAATTCATAATTTAAATTCAATTTAAATTCAGTTTATTCACCAAAAACAATTTTATTTAAATTAGTGAAAATCATTTTTTATAGTGTTTGTTAGTTAATAATAACATCACTGTATTGCAACAACATGATAGTGAGTTTCTTTTTGGGGTGAACTATCACAGAACTCTCCTTAAATATAGCCTGCATTCGATAGACCACTAAAACTAAGTGAACTATCACAGAACTCTACTTAAATATAGCCTGCATTCGATATCTGACTACTAATCTAGACCACTAAAACTAACACAAACACACACACACACACACACACACACACACACACACACACACACACACACACACACACACACACACACACACAATCACACACACACACAATGTACCTTAGTGCCCATAATGCCCACTCCAGGAGGGCCTCTAGGGCCAGGTGGTCCTATGAGTCCCAGGTCTCCCTGCAGCAAGAAATGCCATTACAAAACATAAATTCACTGTGAAGGCTGTACTGTGCTTTCCTATAAAATAATGCAGGGTGAAACCTATGGATAAATAAGAACTTCTCTTTGCCTTTTCACCCTGGATCCCAACTCCTGGAAATCCCATCAGTCCAGGTAAACCTTTTTCCCCTGTATTACCCTACAGAAGTGAGGAATAACTACTTATACAGCAGTGTTGTATTGCTGGATTTATGACAACAGAATTTTTTTTTTCTTTTTTGAGAATATACTATACCTTATCACCCTTAATGCTAATTCCAGGAGGTCCACGTGCACCCTTAGGACCCTCAAATCCTCTGTCACCCTGAAATGTGGTGAACAACAGTGCATCATTACATTATTTAGTACATGATTAACGCATAGAGCTCAACCAGTAACATCAGTGCAAAAGAGCAGAACCTTGTAAGAGTGCTTATTACAGAAATAAGTTACTTATGTGTGAACTGAATGTAATGTTTTCACTTAATAACATGTAAATTGGAATTAAATGAAAATGTAATATAAATTACATTTATATTAAATGTATTTAGCTAAACTTTAGAGTGCTTTTTGACACATTTTGCAGGACTCTTATGTAATTTTATAATTACTTCTATTGTCTTTGAAATATTGCTAAAGTGTACTGTTGAATGTACCGACATGCAATTAAATACACTTTAGTGTCATTTCTATTCAAACATGTATGCCATGTATTTAAATATATTAATATTATATAATATATAATATATTAATAATATTCTGAATAAATATATTTGTCAAATATAAAGTGAAGATGCAAATTAAAACATTAATATATTAACTTGTAAAAAAAAATAATATAAAATATCTCACTACAGTTAAATTTATAATCAATCAAGTTCTATGTGCTTTATGTCATGGGATTTTCACAACAACATACAACACGCATGATGAAAGAATAGGATGGAGAATTCCTTTCAATAAAGGGAACAACAATCCAACAGCAAAAAATCCACAAAAGACAATACCAGACAAAGGAACAGAGAAGAACAAGGAGCAGGTGTGGAGTAGGTAGAACACTCCACAGTAGGTAATACTATGTAGAACGCAGTCAGGGAGAAACAGAACAGGTGTGGAGCTAATTAACAACCAAGGAAACAAACTAATGGAGGGCAAACTACAACAAAAGAAACGGAACTAAATATATACACATCCTCATGCCATGGGGCAGTCCTACTGGGGAGGGAGGGTGGCAGTCGAGGAGGACGACAAGGGGCAGGCGAAAGGGAGATTGGAGAGCTCTTAGGACCAGGGGGGAGTAGATGATGGGAGGAGCCAGGAGCAGGAGGAGCCAGGCGGAGACCCAGAATGCAGCCAGGATGGTGGCCCACAGTGGAGTCGATGGCAGGAGGAGCCATGGTGCCGGGCCGACGACACCAGGGGGCTGACTGACAGAGACGGAGCTGGTGGAGGTGGAGCCCACAGCAGAGACGGAGAACCAGGGTTACACCGAGGATCCGGAAGGCCACGGTGGAGCCAGAACGTTAGAGGACAAAGGTGAAGAGGAGGAAGGTTGACGACTGACCAAGGTGGAGCCAGAGGGACAAGGGAGCCCAGTGGAGCCAGTGGGATAACGAGCCACGGTGGAGACGAGGGAGCCAAGTATCCAAGGTAGAGCCGATGGGTCAAAGAGCTGACATGGAGTCCAGGACTCGAAGGCCAGAGGCATAGACAGGGGATTCTTACGCCAAGGCAGAGCTGGAGACCGGCAGACACGAGGTGACTCAGAGCACCCGGATGGCACTGACTTAGGGTAAGCTAAGGGACTGACAGGAACCAGAGGAGACAGCGATGATGAACTGGCTGGTTTTAGGAGAGGAGGTGGGAGAGGGAGGCTGGGAGGGAACACAGGAGAACAGGAGCTGGGTGGAACCAGTAGAGACTCTGGAGAATTGGGTATTACCTCCCCAAACCAGTCTATCAAGTCCACATAATCTTTGTTGCTGGCTCATGCACCTGGTCAGATGTTTTGTCGAGCTCAGGCTCTGGGGTGATGTTTGGCTCTGTGGAATTAGCGCAGACTCATTGATCATGGCGGATGCCGGCTCTCTGTCTGCGGTGGGCTCTGGCGTACTACCCGCGTAGCGGAGTGATGGCTGGCTGGGCTCTGGGTCAGGAGCAGGGTCACCCACTTCACAAACATGGGGAAATCCTTCTTGGGAACTTTCGCTGGCAGGCATGCCTTACACATCAGGAAAGTAAGTAAGGCATGCCAGATCTAAAAAGTTCCTAGTGTGGTCCTTCAGTAAACGGTCCTGCTGCTCCAGGCAAAGGAGCTTGACAGCTGGCAGATCCATCTTGGGAGGGGAGAGGAACAAAAAAAGAAAAAAAGAAATTCGTAGCAATAACTACTCATATAGATGGTCTGGTATTCTGTCTTGGGATTGTCACAACAATGTACAACACGCACAGTAAAAGAGTATGAAGAATAACTTCTAATAAAAAAACAACAGAAAAAGAAAAACAATAAAACAAAATCAAAAAAAATACAAAAAAGACAATACCAGAAAAAGGAACAGAGGAGAACACAGGGCTTAATTATTAGGTAAAACACAATCAGGGAGAACCATCTTCGCGCCATGAAGCAGTCCTACTGAGGAGGGAGGGTGGGGGTTCAGGAGGAGGATGAGGGGCAGACGAGGGGCAGGCAAAAAGGAGAATACAGAGCTCATAGGGCCAGGGTGAAGTAAACGGTGGGAGGAGCCAGGTGAAGACCCAGACCTCAGCCAGGACGGCGTCCCATGGTGGAGTCGATGGTGGGAGGAGCCATGGTGCTAGTCCGATGACACCAGGGGGCCGACTGACACAGATTGAGCTGGTGGAGGTGGAGCCCATGGCAGAGACAAGAGACGGAGAGCTGCAGAGTCAGGGTGACACTGAGGATCCGGAGGGCCAAGGCGGAGCAGATGGCTCATGCAAGCGAGGTGGAGGCGGCGATCCGGAAGGCCATGGTGGAGCTGGAGTGACAGAGGACTAAGGTGGAGCTGGAGGGAGGAAGGAGCCTGACAGAGTCAGAGGGATGGAGGGGATGAGGCGAAGCCAGAGAAGTGAAGTCCCATAGTGGAGGAAGGTCGACAACTAACCAGAGTGGAGCTGGAGGGACGAGTGAGCCCGGTGGAGTCAGTGGGATCACCAGCAACCACTCCACAAATGTGGCAAAATCCTTCTTGGGACCGCTCACTGGCAGCAAGTGAGTAAGTGAGTAAGGGAAGTGAGTAAGATCAAAAAATCCCTGGTGTGGTCCTCCAGTGAATGGTCCTGCTGCTCCAGGCAAAGTAGCTGGATGGCTGGCGGATCTATCTGGGAATGGAGAGGAGCGAAGCAAAAAGGAAAAAAGAAAACGTCACAATAACTACTCGTATAGATGGTCTGGTATTCTGTCATGGGATTGTCATAACAATATACAACGTGCACGACGAAAGAGTATGATGGAGAATACATTTAACAAATCCACAAGGAAACGGAACAATGATAATCCAACTGCAAATAATCCACAAAAGACAATACCATACAAAGGAACAGAGGAGAACACAGGGAAATACTAGGTAGAACGCAACGAGGGAGAAACAGAACATATGTAGAGCTAATTAACAACCAAGGAAATAAACTAGTGGAGGGAAAACTACAACAAAAGAAACAGAACTAAATATACACGTGACACTTTAGTATGTTAGTCAGCACATCAAAATAAGTGCACTTCTTTGAAGTACGACAAAGATAATTAAAACAATAATTTGTGTTCATTTTGTTAAATGTGTTAAGAAATATAATCATGAAAGTATACTCTCTAAGTACACTAAAGTGGCCTTTTATCTAATTAATTTGCAATACTGTATTTTAAAAATATACTTTTAAAATGTAAGTATGCTACAAGTACACATACAGTACAATTAAGCGCACTTCTTTTTCATAAGTGGAGGCAGATGGAGATTTTTATTGTTAACTCTTGCCTTCGGTCCTTGTAAACCCTCTCCGGGAAACCCTTGGTTGCCTTGAACTCCTGTAGGTCCTGGTGGGCCCTGACAAACAGATATTAAATATTAGAATATGTCTGATAGATACCTGTCACAGTAAAACTCATGATTGAGGATGTGTATCTCCCTCTAGTGGTTACTGACGTGTCACTTACAGGCATTCCTGGCTCGCCGATACCAACAGGTCCAGTTGGCCCAGGTCTGCCTTGGCTACCTTTCTCCCCCTTACAAAACACAAGGAGTTTACATAAATATGATTCCATTATAATTATACAATAATTGCATATTGATACACTACAGTTCAAAAGTTTGGGATTTGGTAAGATGTTTGTAGTTACTCTTATGGTCACAAAGGCTGCATTTATTTGAACAGAAATACAGTAAAAACAGTAATATTGTGAAATTTATTTTACCATGTAATTTATTCCTGTGATTAAAATCTGAATTTTCAGCACCATTACTCCAGTCTTCAGTGTCACATGATCCTTCAGAAATAATTCTAAATTCTTGCTACTCAAGAAACATTTAGTATTATCAGTGTTGAAAACAGTTGTGCTGATTATTATTTTTGTGGAAACTGTGACACACTTCTTTAAAGGATTCTTTGATGAAAAGAAAGTTTAAAAACAGCATTTGTTTAGAGTATTTTTGTAATGTAAAAGTATTTACTGTCACATCTTAAAAAATAAAAATAAAAAAATCTTACTGATCCCAACCTTTTGAACAAGTGTATATAAAAGAAAACATTTTTTTCAGTAAGGTTTTCCTTCATTTTAATCAATTCACTTAAACAGTTGTGTGGTGTTACAAATGAATTTAAGTGAAAATATTCTGTGCAGTTTCTCAATTAATATAACAGTTTATAAACTGCATGCATGACAATTATACAAGCACTAGAAAATATTGCTTGAAATGTTGAATTACATCTGTTGTATAACCAGCTACTAAAATATATTTGATATTATCTGGAAATCAAACTAATTAAAGAATGCTGATGAGTGTCATTTGATTACCTTCACACCAGGAAACCCAACCCCTGGGTCCCCTGGAGGTCCGGTGGGTCCACCAGGTCCTCGCTCACCCTGGGAAAAATGTCATTCCATGTCATATTATTTTCATGTTTATCATTCATAATATCTCATCACATCCTAAACTCTTACTTTAGGTCCACTGGGGCCCTCAGGGCCAGAGTCACCAGGATTACCACTCAGTCCCTGCAATAGACAGACATTCAATTATTAGCCTATATAATATAATTTACTTTACACTAATCACACTTCTATCTATGAGTTTATTGTACTGACCGTTTGTGTGTGTGTGTGTGTGTGTGTGTGTGTGTGTGTGTGTGTGTGTGTGTGTGTGTTTGTGTGTGTGTGTGTGTTGTTATGTTAACGGACTGTTCCTTTTCATTATAAGTTCATCATGGTAACAGCATCTGTGGCATGCTTTATAAAAATAAATTATTTCTGAAACATCCTAATCCTATCCTATCTGTTTAGTAACCAGTGTAATTACACTTAGGAAATAAAACTTTTTCAAATCAATTCAAAGCATTCTGCCATAAAATGTAGGTACATTGTAAACTGTAAATCATAGAGACTTCAAACTTGGCAGGATGGTCAAAAACATGCGCTTCATCTCAGGTGCACATTGACACCTTTCCTGTCCCCATTTTGAGAGAAATTGGGAGTGAGGTGCAGAGGCAAAGGCTCTGTAATTTCACTTTTGGTGTGAAAGGAAATTCACATACACCAAAAAAAAAACATAACTTTTTTGTCTTTATTAAAAAAAAAACAAACAAGCAAACCCCAGCCCACAAAAAAAAAAGAAACACAAAAGTAACATAATGCATCCCTGTCCATATGCAATCAGTCAATTAGTTACTTTTTTTATAAAGTAACACAATAATGAATTAATTTTAAAAGTAACTTTCCCCAACACTGGCTATAAGCAACCTCATGTTTTTGCTAACAGCACTGCTTTTGATGTACTGAATATTTGTTAGGTCTGACCTATTATGACTAGTCGGCCAAATTTCGAAAAAAAAAATAAATAAATAAATTGTGCATATAAAGAAACAAACATTTTTAAAAAGTTTCATGCATTTCTGATGTGCAGATGGCTAACAGCAAATTGCAAATTATCAGACATTTCAACTCACTGACTGTAACAATAATGTTAATAATAGTATAAGTATAGTTTTTTGCATAACTTAAACAAAGCAAAACAAAAAAAAATTACAACATTAAAAAAAACTAAGTCAAAGCTTTGCAAGTAATTTAATATTTTAATTTTTGTTTAATATTTATGTTTTCTTGATGTTGTTTTATTAGAATTAATATTTATGTTTTCTTGATGTTGTTTTATTAGAAAAAAATATGCAGGTTTCATAATTTTTACTTCATTATAATGGGGTTAATACATTAAATTCTCATATAAAATTCACTTTAAAATATATAACAAAATATATATAAAGTTATGAATGTAATGATGTCCAAACAGACCGGAATGCAAAAATAGTGCACAGATATTGAATGAATTATTAGGGTTACAAAAAGGGATTAAGAAAATATATTTGTTTTACATTGACACTAAAGTGACAAAATCACTACATCTGTGTAAATGTATAGACCTTGACCTAAACAGATCACTTTGTTTCCATGAATTGAGGGACATGTCAAATGTAGCTGCTTCACAAAAATTGAAACAGACAAAGATTGCTATGCCGTCACTTATGAAGTGTTTTCACTGGACACATGGCAGCCAGACAGATTCCCCGTCACCAGAGAAAAGACTGTGTGGGAAACTGAAGCTCTCTTAATTTGAATCGGGTCAACAAAACAGAGGCTGTTGTCATCAGACCACAAGCACAGGGACAGACACTGAAGGAAGAGGGCAGAGATAGTAACCGCTGTCCTTATGCTAATCCAGAGGAACAAAGAGAGCCATCAGAGAGGAACAATGGCGTGTAGACCTGGATTCACTGCTTTAGCTATGTTACATTAGTGTAAGAACAGCACTTAATCCCTCCATCACATTCCATTAGTGCAGGGACAGGAGATGTGTCTGACTGTGAGCCTGATCGGTTCCTCACTGCGCTTGAGAGCTGTGTTACTTTTACTTCATAATAATATACTGTACTTCATAACAAGGTTGTGCTATTCTTCTGTCTGTATGCAGATTTCCAGATATGTGAGTGAGATCAGAAGTGTTAAAGTCTGAATGTCACAAATAAATGTCCCGCTTATATGCCACCCCTGAATCAAAAGAAAAAAAATAATTCGTTACATTTAACATGACGAAAATTAGGCTTGTTTTTGAAATGTGCTTTTGTTTTTGATTTATCACATTTTCACCTCAGATTCTCATTACTGTGATGCAAAAGCTCATTGTCACTATTGTTATACAACAACAAAGATAATCCTACCTGGATGCTATACTTAAAATAATAATAATAATAATAATAATAATAATAATAATAATAATAATAATAATAATAATATAAGTAAAAAAAAAGAGTGTAAATGAAACATACTTCAGTGAAAGTTTGGGGTCAGCAAGAATTTTTTTTCTTTTTTTTTCACAATTTCTTATGTCCACCTAATATTGTGAAATATTAT
Organism: Cyprinus carpio; assembly: GCF_018340385.1. Lineage (NCBI taxonomy): Eukaryota > Metazoa > Chordata > Actinopteri > Cypriniformes > Cyprinidae > Cyprinus > Cyprinus carpio. The sequence goes on along the minus strand of NC_056590.1, from coordinate 14,983,103 downwards.
TACTATTTAAAATAACAATAATACAATTTAAAATCTATTCTAATATATTAAATAGTAATATTAATCGATTGAAATATAATATAATCTATAATAATATATTTTATACTAAAAATAATAAGAATTTTTACCAGGCTTCAGTATCACATGATCCCTCAGAAATAATTAATATGTTGATGTGGTGCCTCAAGGAACATACCTTATTATTATCAATAATAAACAGTTAAAACAGTTAATACATTTGTGGAAACAGTGTTGAATTTTATGTATCTGATAATTTTTTTCAGGATTCTTTAAACAATAGGAAGTAGTTTTTAAACATCATGATAGCATTTTTAATTTTTATGTCTTTCTTTATATATATATACATATATATATATATATATATATATATATATATATATATATTTATTTATATTATTTAATCATTAATATCATAACATTCAAATAATTCATTTTTTACATTACAGTAATGAGAATAACTGTCATCAAAATGATGTCAGAATGCAACCAATCTTAATGATAAATCAAGGTAAATCCATGCATATATCACAAACTTGATGAAGGCAACCTGATCTCCTCGTGGTCCACGTGGTCCTGGAGGTCCATTCGGGCCCTGTGGGAATGAAGGACAGGATCATCATGACACATTGTGGGTCACATACAGACCAGTGATCCAGAGAATCATTTCCTAAAACCTACTTGATCTCCTTTTATCCCTGGGGTGCCACATTCTCCTTTCCCGCCCTACAGAACGGAGAGAGAGTGAAAGTAAGTTTCATTGTCCTGCTGTCTGATATCATCTATAACACTTCACCATCAGGCCGTCTCCTGTGAAACACTCTGAGTCAATGTACGAGCCTTTTCTCCTTTTAGTCCTGATCTTCCCTGTAACAAAGGAAGCAAGCACTTGATCAATCAGAGGCCCACCAATGAACATACAAATAAAAAAAAGTATGTCCATAACTATTTTAGAGGTAATATGCAGGATATAATACCCTCAGACCCTCTAATCCTGGACGTCCATTGAAACCTGCCTCTCCCTATTGTAAAAACAGAAAAAATCAAATTAAATCAGATTTGAAAACAATGTTAAAAAATATGAAAAAACTTACTTTACATCCTTTAGGACCAGGAGGCCCATCAAATCCTGGATCACCTGGTTTACCCTAATAGTTACAAGAAATTACAGAATGAGCAGACATAATAATAATTTCAATCATACATTTTTAAAGAAAATGTTTAGATACAGTTTTCTTTGTGCACCTAAATAATATTTATTGACTAGTGAAAGATTTCCCATTAAGCTCTATAAGATTCGATGGATTTGAACTAAACATGAACTCTGCATAGATTTCTGGGAATGATGGAGTATTGATGTGAAAAATTTTGTTTTGTTTATGTCTGCATAATCCGCTGGTCTTGATCTTTAAGCTGTCTGTGAAGCACATCTGAAGCACAGAGGGGCCCTGGCGAAAGCTCCAGCATCTGCTACACTTGCAGTGTGGGAAACATTTCCTAGTTTTTCATGTGCCGCTTCGAATATGAATCCTGAATTTTTGTTTTAGTTTTAGAGAAAAAAGTAGAGACTGCTCTCCTTATAGTAACATATGACCTGCTCTTATCATCTGATCATGGTTGTATCTCTCTATTAGTGCTATTGGATCTTAGCACTGCGTTCGACACTATTGACCACAACATTCTTTTAAATAGACTAGAAAAACTTTGTTGGCATTAGTGGAAGTGCATTAGCATGGTTCAAATCATACTTATCTGACCGCTATCAATTCATAACAGTGAATGTAGAGGTATCATATCGATCTCAAGTGCAGTGTGGAGTACCTCAAGGCTCAGTACTAGGGCCGTTACTTTTTACGCTTTACTTGTTACCCCTTGGGCGATATCATCAGGAAACACGGTGTTAGCTTTTACTGTTATGCTGATGATACTCAGCTCTATATTTCTTTGTGGCCCGGCAAAACATACCAATTTGAAAAGCTAACGGAATGGCAATTTGATAATGCCTAGAATATCAAAATCAACTGCGGGTGGCAGATCCTTTTCCTATTTAGCACCCAAACTCTGGAATAATTTACCTAAAATTGTTTGGGAGGCAGACCCTATCTAGATTAAAGACCCATCTCTTTAAACTGGCTTACACATAACACACTAACACATTTCTAATTTTCAAATCCGTTAAAGGATTTTTAGGCTGCATTAATTAGGACAACCGGAACCGGGAACACTTCCCGGAATACCTGATGTACTTGCTACATCGTTAGAAGAATGGCATCTACGCTAATATTAGTCTGTTTCTTTCTTATTCTGAGGTCACCGAAGCCATCAGATCCAGTCTGTATGATCAAATGGTCACTGCAGTCACCCAGATCCAGTACGTATCCAGACCAGATGGTGGATCAGCACATAGAGATGACCTCTTCAGTCCTGAATGTCAGCGGAGACCAGGACAACTAGATGAGCCCCAGAGACAGAACCCCAGTGAAGGCCTTGTCTCCTAGATGGCAGTCGGGACAAGACCACAGGAATCAGATAAGTCCTCTGCACAATGTGACTTTGCTGCAGCCTGGAATTGAACTGCTGGTTTCGTCTGGCCAGAGGAGAACTGGCCCCCTGACTGAGCCTGGTTTCTCCCAAGGTTTTTTCTTCATTCTGTCACCGATGGAGTTTTGGTTCCTTGCCGCTGTCACCTCTGGCTTGCTTAGTTGGGTACACTTGATATCCGGTGATATCGTTGACTTGATTGCACAGATACTATTTAAACTGAACTGAGATGGATGATGAAATCACTGAATTCAATAATGAACTTCCTTTAACTGAAACTTGAGTGTTTACTATTGTCATTTTGCATTATTGGCATACTATTTTCCTATTTAATACTGTAAAGTTGCTTTGACACAATCTGTATTGTAAAAAGCGCTATATAAATAAAGGTGACTTGACTTGACTTTAGTTAACTATAATAATGCTGTCTGTAAGGTCACTGATTAAGAACCAATTACATATTATTCATGTTGGTGATTGAATTGATTATGAATATCTACAAAGATTTTACTGTTTTATTAATCTGCAGACAAAGCTGGATGTGACATGATGAGAATTGACTGTGGAGATATAAACAGTGTTGATATAAACTCACTGGATTTCCTGGAGTACCTCTCTCTCCTTTTTCACATTGGCAGGATTTAGGTTGTGGACACTATAACAGAGAAAAAAAAAAAAAATCCATTATAGATGAATGATATGCCATCACTATATTATATAGTATTACAGTGTTTTTAATTTATTAATTCAAGTTTATTTTATTTTGTAGTAAAATAATTTAAACTCAAATCAATTTTCTCAGTGGAATACAATTAATACAGTCAGCTGGTCTTTATCAAAAAATGACATATATTATCCATCACAGATCACATTTACTTTGAAAAACAAACTTCTACGCTTAATATTTTTATGAAATAGCTGTACTTACAACTGTGTTCGCAAGTTCACTCTGTAAAAGAGAAAAGAGAGCATTGTAGACTGAACTCAACTAAATTGCAAACCATTAACAGATACATACATATTTGGAGGGGGGCTGTGATGTTTTGTGATAATTACAGTGGGGAAAATATTTATTTGATCCCCTGCTGATTTTGTAAGTTTGCCCACTTACAGAGAAATGAAGGGTCTGTAATTTTTATGGTAGGTTTATTTTTAACAGAATACCAAGAAAAAAATCCAGAAAAAAAAAACACATTATATAAAGGTTGGAAATTGATTTGCATTTCAGCGAGTGAAATAAGTATTTGATCCCCTTTCAACCAGCAAGAATTCTGGCTCCCACAGATTGGTTATGTGCCCATGTGAAACACAGATTAGTCCTGCTAAGTTACTCCTAAGATCAGCGCATTAGGTTTATAAGACACCTGTCTGTGCAATCTGTATCTTCCATTCCAACCTCTCCCACCACCATGCGCAAGACCAAAGAGCAGTCAAAACATGTCAGAGACAAGATTGTAGATCTGCACAAGGCCTGAATGGGCTGCAAGACCATCAGCAAGAAGCTTGGTGTGAAGGAGACAACTGTTGGTGCTATTTTTCGTAAATGGAAGAAATACAAAACAACCATCAATTGGCATCGGTCTGGAGCTCCATGCAAGATCTTGCCTCATGGGATAAGGATGATCAGGAGAAAGGTGAGGGATCAGCCCCGGACTACATGGGAGGAGCTTGTTAATAATCTTAAAGCAGTTGGGACGACAGTCACCAAGCAAAACATTGGTAACACACTACGCCGCAATGGACTGAAATCCTGCAGCGCAAGGTCCCCCTGCTCAAGAAGACACATGTACAGGCCCGTTTAAAGTTTGCCAAAGAACATCTAAATAATTCAGAAAAGGCTTGGGAGAAAGTGCTGTGGTTAGATGAGACAAAACTGAGCTCTTTGGCATTAACTCGACTTGCCGTGTTTGGAGGGAGAGAAATAATCCCTAAAACACCATCCCTAAAGTCAAGCACGGAGGTGGAAACATTATGCGTTGGGGCTATTTTTCTGCTAAGGGTACAGGAAGACTTCACAGTGGCCTAGCCAGTCTCCAGACCTCAATCAGAAAATCTGTGAAGGGAGCTGAAACTTCAAGTTGCCAAACAATAGCCAAGAAGCCTTAAGGATTTAGAGAGGATCTGTAAAGAGGAGTGATTCAAAATCTCTCTGTGCAAACATGGTGACAAACTACAAAAAATGTTTTACCTCTGTGCTAAGTACTAAGTCATGTTTTGATTGGGGAGCAAATATTTCTTTCACTCACTGAAATGCAAATCAATTTCTAACCTTTATATGATGTGTTTTTTTTCTGGATTTCTTTTGGTTGGTATTCTGTCTCTAAACGTTAAAATAAACCTACCATAAAAATTACAGACCTTTATTTCTTAGTAAGTGGGCAATCTTACAAAATCAGCAGGGGATCAAATAAATATTTTCCCCACTGTATGTATCAAAATGAATGGTTACAACTATAGTTTTGTGTATGATATGATGTATTACAGCTCCCCCAGTATTCAGATTAGTGCTTATTCAATGTATATTGAATATTTTCATGTCTTCCAGGTGAAAACTGCCCTGACTCTAAATACTCACCAGTTCCCTGAAGAGCTTGTCATCCAGCTGTGGGTCAGTGAGGCTGAACAGGTGCTGCTGAGGCGGTGCGCTGGCAATGGACCTCAGTCTACCATTGTCCTGCTTGTCTCGTGTGGATCCCGACAGCCCAATGACAAACATACGGATGTTATGGTTCTTGGCATCTGTGGCTGCAGTTACAGCACTGGGGCTGCGTGGGTGGTCCACCCCATCTGTCAACAGAAGCGCTGCTCTTAAGCTGCTGGGCGAAGTCTCACGTTTGAAGAGCCGAGTGGCATTTGAGATGGCGTAAGCTGAGTAGGTGCCATGGCCGATGTAGATCATGTTATCCACTCGGCTGTGGAACACTTCAATGTCCTGCCAGTCCTGGAAGTTGTGCTCCACTGAGACTATGCTGCTGTACTGAAGGAGGGCGAGTCTCACCCGCAAACGCCAGCCAGACACCTGGAGCTGCATCAGCCTGGTGCTGAAGCGCAACACAAACTCCCTCTGCCTCTCAAACAGAAGCATTGTGGCTTTCTCTGAACTGTCCACTAAAAACGCCAACTCCACTGGACAGAACAGAGCTGCAAGAAAACACAATTAATATATTAGAATAGACAGGCAGGCAGGCAGAAAGAAGCCAAAGATGGACAGACAGAAAGAAGAGAAAGACAGACAGACAGATAGAAGAGAAAGATGTACAGATTGACAGAAGACCAATAGACATACAGACAAACAGAAAGACAAATAGACAGACAGACAGACAGACAGAAGAAAAAGACAGACAGAAAAGTAGAAAGCCAGACAGACAGAAGCGAAAGACATACAGATAGACAGAAGAAAAAACAGATAGACAGACAGGTAGAAAGATAAATAGACAGACTGATGGACAGGTAGACTGGTAGAAAGATGGATAGACAGACAGACAGACAAGCAGAAAGGTAAAAAGACAGACAGAGAGACAGAAGTTAAGACGGACAGACAGACAAGCAGAAAGACAGACAGACAGAAGACAAAGGTGGACAGATAGACAGAAGACAAAGACAGACAGACAGACAGACAGATAGGTATACCGGTAGAAAGATGGACAGACAGACAGACAGACGGCAAAGATGGACAGATGGACAGAAGACAAAGACTGACAGACAGACAGACAGAAAGACAAACAGACAGAAGAGAAGAGAAGAGAAGAGAAGAGAAGAGAAGAGAAGAGAAGAGAAAGGAAGAGAAAGAAGAGAAGAGAAGAGAAGAGAAGAAGAGAGGAGGGGAGGAGAGGAGAGGAGAGGAGACAAACAGACAGACAGACAGACAGAAGAGAAGAGAAGAGAAGAAAAGAAAAGGAGAAGAAGGGGAGGGGAGAGGAGGGGAGGGGAGGGGAGAGGAGAGGAGAGGAGAGGAGACGAGGGGAGAGGAGACGAGAGGAGAGGAGAGGAGAGGAGAGGAGAGGAGAGGAGAGGAGAGGAGAGGAGACAGGGAGACAGACAGACAGACAGACAGAAAGGTAGAAAGATAGACAGCCTGAAAAGAAAGACAGATAGATAGACAGTAAAAGGATGGATAGACAGAAGACAAAGACAAACAGATGGTAGAAAGACAGTCGGGTAGAAAGATGGACAGACAGAAAAGAAAGATGGACATAAAACAGACAGAAGAAAAACACAGATGGACAGATGGACAAATAGCGCTTCTTACTTTTGACTTCATTCTTCATGACACTGTTGTCAGGCTTCTGTCTGTTTTTTCTTCTGTTCTGGTTTGCAGCACTACAGGACAGTATCAGCAGCAGGACACACAGCATCACACCACACTGCATCCTTCCTGCTTATTCACCACCACTCTACAAACCAATCAGATATTTCTTTCACTGTTTAACTTTAACTTTGGAAATATGTCCCTAAAATGATCTATTTCTTTGTTGGCATCCTCATGACTATAATAAAGTCCACTATCCTGTGTCATGGTAGTCAGACAGACAATGCAAATACAAAATAAAATTTTCATAAAAGCAGTTAGCCAGGTGAGGCTGTGTATTGCATAAATTTAAAACAATACAGGTTTTTTTTAGGCTATGAAAACTTTTTATCTGTGGTAAAATCCTTGTAATGCATAGCCCTGAATAGATTTTTGCTTTAATAATCAATATTACTTTACACCTGGACCAAGTTTTCTGCATCTGAAAACTACATCTTGACTGTAGAAATGCTGAGGGGCTAGGAAGGGCATACCATTTGAACTATCCTGAGGCTGTCATGCACGTGGCCTGTCCATTTCAGCCCTGAAGCACCTACAAAATCACTTCAGTTTGACACAAGCACACTGCTGCGGTTTTTCCAGTGGATTTTACTGAGAAACTTTTTTTTTTCTTTTTCTTTTCTTTTCAATTTGAATGATATTATTCTTTTTTGTTGACCATATTCTTTATCCATTTATTTAAAGTTACATTTTAAAACTGCTCCAGTGCTGCTACAAATATTACTAAATAATGAAATTAAAAATTATGTTGATGTAATATTCATCATATGATTCTATGCATTTGTTATTTTATCTTACTTTTTATTATGAGGATCATATCAACAACTGTAACACATATAACACATATAATATAGACTATCTGAATTCTTGTGTCCAACATACTAGTAAAAAAAAAAAATGCATTGTAAGTCGCTTTTAATAAAAACGTCTGCTAAATGCATAAATGTAAATGTAAATGTAAATGTAACAAAATAACAACTATATCATGAAAATGTAACAATAGACATTGATTATTTCTTACCAGAATGTTGATTTCTCTACTGTCTTTAATAGTCCAGTGCAATCATTCAGGTCCAGTTACATCCTCTTGCAGAGCTAGAGGCAGAACAGGCATATAATCTGTGAATGATGCAATAATACCCTCTCTGTCAGAGCTCAGTGTGCCAGTATCCTGACGGAGCTCTCTACTCCGGGACTCATAGAGTTAAACCCCCTTTTGTCAGTGGTTAGGGAGGGCGATTATTCTGACAGCCCTGATTCCTGTTCTCCTGTCAAACATTTTTTGTGTCTTTTCAAACAATAGCTCACAGACATGTGTTTAAGTGAATGGAAAAATAAAGAAGTGTGTCAAATTCAATTACATTACTAATATAGTAATAGCTTGTCTCTAACTTTATTAAAACTATGGGCAGATTGCAAAATAGAAATCTGCAGGTCTAAACTGGATTTCTGTCAGTGTCCTCAAGCTAAAAAAGAAAATGTCTCTTTTAGAAACATAAGCTCTCTCAGCTCAGAAATTGCTTTTTGATATCTAACTTTATATTTATTTATTTTTCCATAGTTCCAAATATGTAACTTTTGTATTTGTTTTAAAGTTTTTAATTATTCTTAAAGGATTTTACATGTGTGACAATTTAGGCTGAATTAGGCTGTTTTTTCATATATATATAGGCTTCTATATGCATGAAATAAATATATAAATTGTAGATAATTTTTGTATATATATAGAAAATTATTAAAATGCTTATATGCATGTTATTTTTTATTTTTATACTGTCCTGAATAAGATGTTTTACATAAAAAATAGTCCACATGACAAAATAATAGCTCAATTTATACAGTTCATCAAACGGTCACCTCATATCTATTCCCAACCTTGTCATCTTCTGAAGGTAAGAACATGAACACACATTCCTCCACCCATCTGATAAACCTCAGCTCTTTGAAAAAACTGAGTGAAATACCTCTCAAGCTACAAAATAGTGACTTACAGGGAGGAGGAGTCAAAGAACATCAGTGGACAACCACAGCAAATACAGCTGTCAGTGACTTGTTATTGATATTAATGCTTAGGAGAAAACGAATTCGTCATTGGTACTCCTCAGAAAGTCAAATATAAATGTTTCTGCTAATGTAAAAATCATAAATCTGCAAAAGAAAAAAAAGAAGGAAAAAAAACCCTCAGACATTGTGTTTACTAATCTAAGCTATACTATGTAAAGTTCAGATCACATTACATGTATTCAGACAATGTGACGTCATTATGTGTCGTATTTTTAAACCGCACTTAAAATGTCACTTGCAGCACTAAGTCATAAAGAGAAAGCTGACAATTGATGCAAGTGATATATGCAGCATGTCTACTATATTTACATCCTCTTAAGTTTTTTTGTCCTCATTCCTAATGCGGATGTTCAACATGAAATATTTGAGTCAAAGGTGAAAAGTTTGAATATGAAAAGTTTAAAGCTCTATTAAAATGTTACCCTAAAGGGCTATTTATATCTGATTTAACCCATGAACATTAGTTTTGTTGGTATAAATTGATGTACAGTATATAGGTCGGTTCAATGATGTTAATTTTGTTTTATTTTTTTTTTTTTGTTTTTTTTACTTAAACCATACCATTTTTTAAGTGTGACCTGGAGATAAAGCCATTTAGAAAATATTTTACCAATAAAGGTTAATTTACTGCAGATTTCCTCCAAATATTATATTATAAGTCAATTTCCTCCTATGTGTAAACATACCTGGCAATAAAGCTCATTCTGATTCTGATTTGTGCTGATTCCATTGACAGTATGAGCATGACATGCTAATTTCTTCTACAAATTGTTTTTGGTTGAGTTTGACAGTTCCTCTCTGCTGCTCTACTTTACATCCCATTTTTCAATTTTAATTATTTAGTTCTCTCACAGAGTCACCAAATTGAAGTAAATTCCAAATCTGGTGCCCGGGGCGCATCAATGGGAGTCATGGAAAGGAAAAACGAATGGTGTGGCGTTTTAATCATTCTGTGCCTTAAAGCACTTGAACCAACCGCAGAATGAGCTTCAACTTCACTCGTTGTGAACTTCAGGCACTGCTGCATGGTGCTAAAAGATGGCCCCGGGAATTTACACGTGACCACATGCTGCCACGATAGGTTTCTTGAACCCATTGTGCTTGGGTGATTTGTTAAACATGTCAGAAGATAATATTCAGAAGCCTTCCTGAGGCAGTGAGTAGCTACATCCACGGAGCAAAAGATCTGATGAAAACACTTAGTGTAAACACAATGCTAGCAGATGAGTCAGAAAAGGCTATTTTAGAAGAAAAACACATTATGAAGCATGTCAGATACATTCTGTTATGCATGTTGCATATCTTATTTAAGGGCAAATGGTCATTAAAAGGCACGTGACAATTTATGAACCAAGATGATCCTCTTTTTTTTTCCAATAAAATAACTTTAAGATAGCTATAGATACTGTGTGAGTGGTACAAACAGCACTTTGTCTGAACTTGCAACAATATGGCAGCTGCTTGACCTCAGGCAACTCCTCACCACACCACTGAGCACAACAGAGGACACATATTGATCATCATATAAATATTAGAACATAAAAAGATATGCATCTTTTAATCTAGCGGCTTTTATCCTGATGGAGATGGTTTGTCTAGTCAAATATAGGGGAGTTTCTCAACATGATTACTATAACTAAGTGACTGCTTGAGGTATTTGGCTCATTCACCTCCTCCTGACACTTTGTCATTTACTGATTGATGAATTTTGTAATGGTACAAGTTTTTTTTTTTTCTGTAGAAATATTAGCCTCCCTCACATAATTAAAGAAGAACATTCCAGGATTCTGGTTTTAGTTTCCCATGAGTGTCAGTAGAAACACTGTCCTCTGCTCACTGTTGTGAAGTAAGACCAAATAATGTTAGTTATATGAAAATAGTCTTAATTCATGCAAGACAATAATCTGTCCCTTTGCTTCTGGCCAAAAGACGAGTCCATAATCCATAATGCTTCCTCCAGTGAGAAAGTCCATCCCCTGCTGCCCTCTCACATCAAAATCATCCCATGTATTCATTAAGAACTGTTTTTAACAATTTTTTGCTTGAAAACTTGCTTGATCTGTGCATATTTATTTCCTCATTCAGACTTTTTCAGAGGAGAAAGCAATATTATGGATAGTGGGATTAGCCAGAAGCAATGGTTTAAAGTTAAATTGTTTTAATGATGGATTGATTCTTTCAAACATGCAGCTTTTCAGTTCACAAGACATTAACTGTTGGCCTGGAGTGCTGTGGATAACTTGTGGATTATTGTGATGTTTTTATCAGCTGTTTGGACTCTCATTCTGACGGCACCCATTCCCCCCTACATTTCATTCATGAGAGATTTACATTTATAGGTCCTCCAAATTCATGAGAGATTTACATTTATAGGTTTTATTGTGTGGAAACCCAGATTCATTCATGAGAGATTTACATTTATAGGTTTTATTGTGTGGAAACCCAGAAAAAAAAAAAAAAAAAAAAAAAAAACTCAGTAAAAATTACTGAGAAAAAAAGTGCATTTTAACTCTTAAAGCCTTGGTTTTGGGAAACTATACTGAGATACCAGTTTAGTTTTTTACTCTATTGCCATCCAGTGGTAGAATATATACACAAAATACCAAAATCCACTGATACTAGCATTGAATGAAATGACCTGGAAATAACAAACTAATTTTCCTTTAAATGTAGATGGAATAACAAAAATGATGTCTGTAGACCAGCCTAATATATTACTATATTACTTCATTCATTAAAAGTCTTAAAAGCTGATCACTTTTTGCCAACACTGTATGTTACTTGCAATATGCATAACTTGCAGTTACACAATACAGAAAACTGTTCATATAAACACAAAACTACATCATAAGACATATGATGTAGTTTTGTGTACCTAGTTAGAATAAAAAAGTGCCTGTTTTATAACTATAATAGATTTGCCTTCATTAAGCCACTTGATTCAATTATAATGAGGTGTCGGTGTGTTAGACTTTACAGATGAATTATGAGAAAATGTTTGATTTCTTACATTTTGCCTCATAATCATGCGTTGCTTTATGATTTAAAAAAAACATACTGACAAAACGGTAAACAAATTCCAAAGTTATTTTGTCAGTGTATGCTCAATAATGTGATCAAGGGTTTTAAGGTTTTATTTCAAGTAACAAAAACAGAACAACAATATTTACAGTTTTTTTTTT